>NC_071671.1:57113125-57417343 GCF_028554725.1 Zeugodacus cucurbitae
AAGTCTGGAAATTCAGACATCGAGACACTTTCTTCTTAATTGTCCAGATTCCGCTGAACTGTCCCGATTACAAATTAATTGCATGTACAAATTCGTAAAATGCCCAAAGGGTTTCTTTCTGCATTTTGAGGAGTTTGCGACAAATGACTGGCTTTAGCCGTCCAAGGGCTGTCCTTTTAATCTAAGTATGTTTCCTCTTATTCGATACAGCCATTGCAAGTAACATAAGCCAAATTCAGTGAAATTCGGTACAGAGGATCACTATAAGAAGGAGCATCTACGTATGCGGATTTTTAAGAAAAAATTTAGTTATGTTGTCAGAATCCAGAAGCAAAAACTTTTATATGAAGAGGGTACAGGAAAGCACCACCCTAACATCTGATTATTATGGTTACTGTGTATGGCATTGTTTTTGCGATGTATTATGCCACCCGATTGGATAATCATATCTTTCGTTGTTGTTGTTTTTTTTATAATTTTATTAAAGTCTCAGATTTTATTGTGAATTTTATTATTAGTGAATTTGGTTGAATTTCACTCGGAAGTGAATTACAGAACCTGTCTGATAGTGCCCTGCTATAAGCTATATATAAGACATTGGCGGTCGTCTCTTAAAGAAAATTCTTTCATAAATAATACTCACTATTAGGTAAATAAAAGTGAACAAGTTGTTGACTTCACCTGTGATCACCATAAACTTTTGAACACCTTGATGTCGATGTAATCTTCCTGATTTTTGAATAGACATATCCAGTTGTCATGCATATTCAATTTGAATGAAATAACTTGCTGTGCTTTAGCTTTGAAATACTATAACGACACTATCAAATATCAACCGCTGCTAGTTACAATTACAATACTCCACTGCCTGCCAATCAAATACCACTGCTTGCTGCGTTGCGTGAGAAATGTGCATGCGCATGCGCAAACCATGCAAAAAATGCATATCAATACAAAATTGCTGCTACTCGCAAGCCATTGAACTGTGTCGCACGCATTTTCATACAATTTGATAGATCATAAATTGATAAGTTAATTGAAAATGTGCGCAAAATTGATTTTTAGTGAAATTTATTGTAAATTTTCCTGCGATTTCGATGTTCAAAAATTTTTGAATTAAGCAAACACAATGCGTGATTATTTATTTATTATTTTTTTTTTACAAATTTGTTTAAAAAAGCTGCGCATTGCATGTCTTGCGATTTTTTTGTTTTTGTTTTTTTTTTAGGAAAATTTCACAAAACGGTTAACATTAAAGGCTAAATTATATTTATTTTATTGCAAAATTTTATATGCAATTTTTCCCATCTTTTGTTGTTGCTGTCGCTGGAGTTTGCATTTCAAACAAAAAAAAAATTATATACAATAACAATAAAAATGGAAAGTGTGTAACACTGAAATGCGGGCTATAATACCCACTATGGATGCCATACATACACACACATATGCGTATTCGTATGGACACTTTTGCATAACAATGACCATTTGTGGCTTCCAACTAGACAACTAGCCAACAAGCAGTCTGCGCGCACAGCTGTTTTGTCTTTTGGTGCTCGCTGTTGTTGTTGTTGTTATTGTTGGTTGTTCATTTTCTGTGCTGCTGTCACAATTCCATCTCCATTTCCATCTCTCCATCTTCATCTACAATTGCTCCATCGTTGAAGTTCAAATTTATGATATTGCTTTGTTTCTCTTGTTGTTGTTGTTGCTGCTGGCATACTCGTTTGCTTTAGCCGCACAGCGTGCAAAGATTTAATGCCGGAACTAATACTTGTAAATTCATACTCATGCGCTCGTACATACAGATCTGTGTACATAACTGTAGATTATGCACAAGTAATATGTCCAGCCGAAAGAGTTGGTGGGACTGTTTTATAATGCGTGGTCTCCGAGTTGTGTTGCGTGCTGTGGCTGTTGAACACTTTGTTTAATTAAAAGACATCAGGGACGATATTCGCCACGAGTGGCAAATGCATTAAAGGTGTATAATTTCATTTTCATATCTAGTGTAGGGATGACTCTAATTATTTTTTCAATTCGATATGCCAATCAAGTAAGAATGACCCACTATTTTTCCCCCTATAAAAATTGAATACGGAGTGTCGAACTCTTTATAAATAACTGAACTACGTCAAATCACTATGGGTCCTAAGAGTGCTTTCCGCTAAGTACTTAGCCTCACTATCGCAAGAAATGTTTATTACCAGTAGATTCGACTCGAATTTGGACTCCAACGCGGATTCCAGAAAAATCCTTATGTATTAGAATTGAATTAAAGAGTTTTAACATAATCACGGGTCGGTGTTAGAAGATAACATAAGAAAAGTCTACGATCCCGTCTTGTTATAACGAAGATTAAAAGTTGTTAAGATAACTGAGACAGTGGGTATTCCAAACCGAAATAGTTGTCATAAAGAATATATTAGCGCAATTGGTGTCCTGTTTATTCAATTAGCGCGGCCGTGAAACCATTTTCTCCACGACCAAACCATTTTTAGTTCAACAAAATACGATTCCAGTGTACAGTGGGCTTCAAACGATGAATCTACTTCGAAGAAACCGACGGCTGACCTATCGGCTGGAAAGTGGATGTCGGTGGATTCTGAGATACCCAAAGTGAGATCTTTATCGACCAACAGGAGAAAGGTAAAACAGTCACATGACCCTACTATGCCAATTCGACGCCTAATTGCAAAAAAATGCGGAAAGAAAAAGTAGTGTCATCGCCGTATTCAAGTTTGGCTGAATTAGGCTACGAACTGCTCCTCCATTCCCCTTATCAATATATTATCCCCGTGTGACTTCTTTTTGTTTTCAAAGTTGGAAAAATCCACCCGCGGAGGTTAAAGCAGCAACAGAGATTTACTTTTCAGACCTTCAGAAAATGTATTTTCTGACGGATTACAGAAGTTGTAGCCTCAGTACGTCAAGTGTATCGAGATAAAAGGAGATAATTTTGAGAAATAAATCGGTGCGCTCTCGTTTACCGTCAGTTAAGTTTTTGTTGGATATTGTAGTTGTTGTTGTAGCGGCAGAAAACATTCTCCCAAATAGTTTTGAAAAATGCAGCTGAGTCCTTGGTCGAATAAAAATGTGGGTCCGTTCCTATTTGGTAGTCTACAAGTTTGTCGTAGAAAAAGATTTGTTGAATATTCTACCTGATTCGTTCTGTTTTGGTTCTCTTTCCTATTACACTAAATGTAAAAAAAGAAACATAAAACAGTGAAGATACGTTACCTCTTTCTTCTCATTATATTATGCATTCACACAGCTAAAATACTGAATATTTCCGTTTCAAAATCGGTTCCAACAATAAACCTATTAAACATGGAATCCAAAGAAGAAAAGTAAAACCAAATTCCGTTCCATTTTTTTTCAATCTCACCCATCTTTATCTACTTCATTTATCACCGCTGATTTATTCAAATTAAATTTAACTAAAAACGTTACAATCCACGCCTTTACCTGCTCTCTTTTGCTGCCTGCAAATCGATGATGTCAGCGCACAATTTCTCCGCCTACGCTGAAGTCAGGTTTAAGTTGGAAAGAAATTTACAATTCAGTTTTTTTTTTCGATTATTTAACTTAAATTTGTTTATTTATTTCTGCGCAGATTTTTTTCGTTTATTTTTTATCATTTCCTTTTAGTGCCTTTCGAATTTGGACATTTGGCGGAGCTAATTTGCATAAAGTTCGCGATTTATTTGGCTATTCGCATTTTATGCCATTAGCAAATTATATAATAAAATAAAAATGCATACGAAACAAATTAAATCGAATGATAATGGTTTGGTTACGATGCTTATGAATATTTGATTTTTTACGTTTAATGTAGGGCAAAAGTGTGGTTGCTGTGTATACATGCCAGTGTGTATCGGAAGATTTCACCTTTTCGTGGTTTTCGAAAGTCTCTGGTAATGTGTTGCCTTGTGTGATGACCTTTAATGCAATTATGTACATATATAATATGTGTAATTATTATAGATATTAAATCAATAAAATACAATTTTGTTATCTTAATTTTATTACTCCAATTACTTCATGATTAATGCTCTTCATTGACCTCATTGGCATTTACATACAAGCCTATCTAGTAAGTGAAAAATATTCATAAATATTTGTGATATAATAAAGGGTGTTTTTAGAGGTGCACGACTTTTATTTAAATAAAATATATAAATATTTATGAATTAGCCTTATAGGTTATGAATTTGATGTTTGAACTCAATATCGCGTATATACAGAGATTATCAGCAAAAACTATTTAAACAATTCGAATAACTAGATCCAGGACAGTTGAGCTATTAACTTCATACTTTTAGATCTCACACCCATTTCCCATTGGTCCAAATTCAATGAAACAGCTTGTTTCCTGAACCTTCCGTTAGATGACAGCAATGACACTCACTTACACTTTCCCTTACAACAAAAAACATATAGATCCAGGACAAAAAAGCTGGCTTCATTAAGAGCATTTCTGGAACTATTATATTCTAAGGTATGAATATGAATATGATAATGAATATGAATATGAGTATGAATATGAATATGAATATGAATATGAATATGAATATGAATATGAATATGAATATGAATATGAATATGAATATGAATATGAATATGAATATGAATATGAATATGAATATGAATATGAATATGAATATGATAATGAATATGTGAATATGAATATGTGAATATGAATGTGAATATGAATATGAATATGAATATGAATATGTGAATGAATGAATATGTGAATATGAATATGACTGATGATTTTGGTGTAAAACAAGCGTTGAAGAAGCGTTTGAGCAGAAATGTCAAACTCATCTTATCACTGTAACAGCTGGTTTGACAGCTAACCCACTAGGAAATTCGACATGTCTATATTTTTTGAGAAATCACATAACAAAAAGCAAATCCTCCAATATATGCCAATCAAGCTATCACTAAAATAAAATAATAATTTCCTTATTACAATTCGGAAGTTCGTCGTAAATGATTTATTATACGAGTACAAACGATTTGTTGCCAATCAGTACTCAAAATTGTTTACTTTGAATTTAATGGCTTAATGCATTACATCTTTGTTTATCATTCATTCACTCATTTCACTGCAACATTTCGCCGGCACAACCAAAAAAAAATTAATACTTCGCGCCTCGTAAACCTTTTCATTAAACAACATTTTCTCCGGTAAAAGAGCTACAAACCAATTTTGTTGTTGTAAGTGAGCGTGAGTGCCATAAGGAAAATGTGAGCTCGTATAAATTTCCAGACAGATAATTTTCACTTAAAACCCAGCTATTTTTACACTTTCAACCGCAGAGGCGTCAATCATGACATAGTACAAGTGGATGGTATCTTAACTAACTGTACGTATTAATGTGCAATATGCGGTTGTATCATTCGAAAAAAAGGTGTAGGCACGCGTGACGAGCTGATGTTGAGCCCGAAGAGTGGTACAAATATGTGATGCTGCAACTTACAAACAAATGCCACACATGAATTAAAATTAAAATCTACTTTCAGCGTGTTCAAAGTTTACCAAAAAATCATAGAGTATTAATGAAAGCTGAGTTGAGTTCTAGGAATTTTAAATCGAATCGATTTTTATTTATTTCAATATCAAGTCGAACTGTGTTATAGCTTTGATCTGAAGTCTGAAGAAGTTGCGTGCTCCAGTCTAGCTTCATTGCCACTCAAAACTTTAAACACGTTGTTCTCAAAACCGTGTTTTCAAAGTCGGTAGTCACGATTTCTTGAGAACTACTCAACCGATCTTGCTGAAATTTTAGACAGCTCTTCGAGATACAATTTACAAGGTTTTCGAATTTTTTGTTTTCAATTACAACTATTACAATAAATGCCATGAAATGGAGCTCTTAATGTGGCTAGATTGGGCTCTTATAAGTCAATATAGTTTTATAATGGAAAAAAAGCAGACTTCCTAATGAAACTGAATAAAAGTATTGCACTTAGGAGAACGTAGAAAGGTCTGAATCTGTAGGACGCTTCTCAGTAATGTTCGCTCTGTTAAAATATATCAAGCAGGTCAACAAGTTGTTTTTAAACCGATGGCAACTCTTCGAAGACTATCATCGACAGATATATTTACCGATTTAGTTGATGCATATATTATTCAATCTTCTTTATTTTGTTATACTTATATTTTAATTAACAATTTCAAACATGTGGCAACCCTTCTAAAATATTTTTAACAGTGAGTTTTATTAAATCACTTCGGTATGTCGATCTTTATATAATTTTTTTTTTAATTTTTCTATATTTCTCATCTTATATCCTATATCGTTTAAGCATAAATATGATTAATTTATCCATAATATGACCAATACATTACATAACCACTATAATAAAACCCTGTACATATCTTTTGCAGGTTTTATGTAACCAGCAACAGCGTGATGCCGCCAAGTTTTTCAATGTTTACGAACTCAACACAAACCACTAAAACAAAAGGGTACAATGTTGCTTTGAGGGCACTTCCACGCCGGTAACCATACACATCTGTGGATATATGTGAGTATATGTATATACCTATTCCTATTTACAAAGAAAATTGCACAGCTTGAAGAGTGTCTTTTGGCTTTTTGTTTTTGTTTTCTGACTAAAAATCGACTTGACGCACTTAAGCGTGGCACACTCTTACTAACAACCGAAGCACTAATTATTATGTGACTTTAACGCACAAGCGACTGTATATTAAAATACATCTGTATGTGTGTGTTTGATGCATTGCAGTCCATAAAATGTGTTATTTCGGCCTCACGGCAGTGTTAGAGGGCGAACAAAGAGGGCGTGCTTGCTAGCCGACTAAATTCCCGAAAGAAAGTTTATTTTTTGAAGTTGAAATTAAAATTAAAATTAAAATATATTTCAGTTAAGCGCAGTTGTGTTGGAAGTGTGTAAATGATGTGAAAAATTCAGCTCTAATTTGTTGTTTGGTGGAAAAGTTTTGAGGCCTTTTTTGATTTGGAAAACAAAAAGCACAAAAACAAAAAGGCTTGAGGTGCTGCTTACTTTTGTCTGCCGCTATTGTTGCCTACGTATTGTCTGAGGTCGCACACAAAGCGTTAGCTGCGAGCATTTCATTTATTATGAACAAAAAAGAGTTACATTTAAACATGAAAAAAACATACATATGTACATATGAATGTATGTATGTATGTTTGTTTGTAAAATTGTATAGAAAAACAAAAGGAAGTTGTTGGAGAAATTTCATTTGCACCACTCAACGGTATAACTAATATTTTGATAACTAAATCCGTTAATTAGTTGGCAATTGAGATGTGGCAACTTGATTTTGAATACTCGACTCGTCATTACCACTTGCTAATGATCCATTTTTTGTATAATTATTTTTATTTTCTTATATAATTCATTAACTTGCTAGACAGATCATTCATTACTTGTAGTAACTTTAACCTTATAGAGTAAACTTCATTTTTATTTCACCAGAAAATAAAATATATTCTCAGTAGTTAGTTATAATTAGGTAATTTGCATGCTATCTCAGTAATAATTAACTTGAGATTAGGAGGAAATATTTATTTTTTATTGCTAAACTTGCAATTTTAAGAAAGTTGAAGAAAATTTACACTCTCTGCTCGATTAAAACGCTGATTGAGATCGTTTTACCTTACAAAATAAAATCTACTTTTATTTTTCATTGAATTTTAATCGACCAGAAAATCAAATGCAACTCTGTCTCAAAGGCGTACGATATACGCTCTTTGTCTGCGTTTGGCTGTATTTTTTGATAAAAAAGCTACTGTAGATGTCGCTCCTGAAATATTAATCAGCTGATGAAACTTACCAACTTCTTTTGAAAAGCAAAAACAACAAGTAAGGAAAGGCTAAGTTCAGGTGCAACCGAACATTTTATACTCTCGCAATTTATTGCTATATTTTTTTTAAGAAAACGCACAATTTGACCCATATATTCGGCATAAAGATATTTCATATATAAGGGAAGTTTTGACCCGACCTTTTCTGATACAGAGACACACTATTAGAAGAAATTTCCTCTGAATTAAATTAAAATACCTGAGAGATTTACCGAAATTTTCGGTGAAATGTTACCATGGGGCACTGAGTTCTTCATATTCGATATCCGGGGCATTGAAAAGTTATGGTCCGATTTCGACAATTTTTTCACAAGTGATGCCACAGATAATATACAGAATTTGTGTAAAGTTTTATTTTGCTATCTTCATTGGTTCCTTAGGTATATATTATAAAATGAAGGAATAAGATGGAATTCGAAAATGAGTTATATGGGAAGTTGTCGTGGCTGTGAACCGATTTTGTCCATTTTCCACACGTGTCATCAGGGTGTCAAGAAAATATTATATACCGAATTTCATTGAAATCTGTCGAGTAGTTCCTGAGATATGGTTTTTGACCCATAAGTGGGCGATGCCACGCCCATTTTCCATTTTGTAACAAAATCTCAGTGCAGTTTCCTTCTGCTATTATTTCTATGAAACTTAGTGTTTCTGACATTTTTCGTTAGTGAGTTAACCCACTTTTAGTAATTTTCAACCTAACCTTTGTATGGGAGGTGGGCGTGGTTATTATCCGATTTCTTTCATTTTTGGACTGTATTAAGAAGTGGCTAAAAAAACGGCTGCAGAAAGTTTGGTTTATATAGATCTATTGGTTTGCGAGATATGCACAAAAACCTATTTGGGACGGGGCCACACTCACTTCCCCAAAAAAATTAATTCCAAATATGTCCCTTCATAGTGCGATCCTTCATACCAAATTTTATTTCTACAGCTTTATTTATGGCTTAGTTATGGCACTTCATGTGTTTTCAGTTTTCGACATTTTTTGGGCGTGGAAGTGGTCCAATTTTGTGGTCCTAAAGCAACCTTCCTTTGGTGCCAAGAAATAAGTGTGCCACGTTTCATCAAGATATCTTAATTTTTACTCAAGTTATAGCTTGCACACACGGACGGACAGACGGACGGACGGACAGACAGACATTCGGATTTTGACTCGCCTCGTTGCCCTGATCGCTTTGGTATATATAACCCTATATCTAACTCGTTTAGTTTTGGGTATTACAAACAACCGTTATGTGAACAAAACTATAATACTCTCTTAGCAACTTTGTTGCGAGAGTATAAATATATATAACAGCTTATCGGTTATGGAGTAGTAGTTTTGCCGGTAGTAAAAAAGGCAAAAAAGGGTTTCTCAGTAAAAATTGTAATTGATCAATAAATTTGGCTGTCTATAAACGCTATAAGATAACATGTCCACTTAGTTTCTTAATTGGTTAAGAAATGTACTATGTATTAATTGTTACTATTTTTTGGTACAGAGTTGCCACATTACAGTAGCAACAACACCTTAGTTGATACTTTTTCTAATATCGATAACTTAGACCCTAAAATATAATGAATTATAATTTTCCAACGTTATTCTTGAAAAAGTTTTATAGTTGTTTCGAAAACAAGCATTATATGCTAGGTGTGCATGGTTATCACCCCGGAATGTTTTAATCGAACCTTGAAAATTATTAAAAAGCATAATAAGACATATTAAAATGTTTTATTTGCAGTCAAAAATAATTTAATTTTTAATATTTCTTTGATTAAAATCATCCCTTTATTTTATTGAAAAATTTCGCGAACAGCACCTTCAAACATAATTTAAGACTGTAAAAAATTCTGAATTCTTCTAATACAACTGATTACCATTTGAAAAATAAGTAGAAATTTTTATTTGTATAGTAAGAAATTTTAATCAAATTTGGTTTCTTATTTATGTTTTACATTTTGAATTAACTTTTCGGAGATACGAAAAACCTCTTTTAACCGATAAACCATTTTCTATTATGCATTATTACTATTTTTCTAAAAATATTTCTGACTAAATGAATAACTCATTATTTTTATCTTAACTCCAAATGACTACACTTCAGTCAATATTTCATTAACTCATTAATGTTTTTATAAGCTAAAAGTTCATTCATTAAATTTGAATCACTCATGGCTGATTTTCTTTACAACTCATTACTATTTCTACCTTTTATAAGCTGTTTTCTAAACAAGTGATTAATGACAAATTAATTACTGTAATATGTGTGGTGTGTGTAGATTGCTTGGCAGGCCCCGAAGATGTACTATATCCGTTATATTTCAATTAGCTAATGTTATGCCTTTAACAATTTGAAATGTAATTACTCTTCTGTTATGGTCTTCATATATTTTTTGTATAACTTGAGGTGAGATTGAAATTGTTTACCGATTTTTTAGGCTTGAAAATATACGAGGTAGTTGCAATGTGGTATTTCATCAAAATTCAGAAGAAATTCTCGATTCACTATTCTCATGGATTTTCTTTCAAATGGCAATTTTGTTGATATAACTATATTTAATCTGAGCTTTAGTAAGACAACCTTATCTGCGGGTCTAAATGAATTTATAATGTTTATATAGCATATCCATAATGAAATACCTACCTATCTGATTTTGAAAAAAAAACAACTTGACATTAAAACCACACGTCTAATTAACCCTCTCATGCCCCAATTAAAATGAGCGGAGGTAACATTTTTTATTGTATTAGTCTTAACTCAAATATGAAGAGAGACAAATCTCAAAGACCTTTGTATCCTGGTTCATTAGTTACGGGATGTTACATAAAGGCAATAATTAAATTATTATACGGTGGAACTTCTCTAACGCGAATCACCATAATCCACAAAAAAACTTAGAGTTAGAGAGACTTCGAGTTATAGAATTTTCTATAAAACATATAAATTTTCAAAAAGCTGTAAAATATAGATTTATACGCTGTTTTATCTATTTATGTCGCATAAATTTAGATGTTTTCTTTTACGAGTATTTTGTTTGTGGTATTTTGCTATTGTTTGGCTCTTGACGTCAGTATCCCATTCCTTTGTTAGATGATTTATGAAATCTATAAGTGTAATATAATATTTTTTGTTCGCCTCTGAACGATATAAAGGGACTCTTTTAAAATTCTGCCTCGATAGTAAAATTTTAAATTTTGTATTATGCCCTGTAATTTGTATGAAAGTGGCCTTCTATTGCCAATTCAAGCGTTCGAGTTATGGAAGTTCCACTGTATCATAAATAAACTAAACACTTTTCTCATGACTGATTTTTTTGTAAATAACTCTATTATCTTTATTTATTTATATAGTTCACTTTGTTTTAAAATAAAACAATTATTTTTATGTTTGTGAGCACATTTTGTATTTCGACAATTCCACTCTGCCGAGAACGTATACTGAATGAACACGTGCACAGCACATAACAAAAAATGCCTATAGGCAACATTGGGTATGAAAAGGTATAGGAATTTTAATTTCTTGCTTCATCTCCGTATAAAGTTTACACGCTAGGATGGATACTAGTGCCAGTAATAGTACCAGTTTACTTATCTGATCTGGTACTATTACTGGCACTAGTATCCATCCTAGCGTCACCCGGAGCACGACAATCTCAAGAGTTCCATATTGCCATAGGAACTGAGCGAGGCTATTTTTTGCAATTTTTCTATAATTTATTATATAGATGAATTCAAGAGTGTGTCTGGATATCTGATTAAAGTGATATAGCCACTTGCTTTTTTAACTCTTTTTAATTATACCAGTTACAGTATTTTTAATTATACCGCTTATGCGGTTGTGCGTAGGGCTTGGGACCCACCACATAAAAACGAATAACCAGTGAATAAGAAACACAGGCCTCGGATGAGAAACCCCCCTTTTGATGACGACCACGGCAAACGTATAAAGGACTATGATTTAAGGGCATGCACCTGGAATGTCCGGACCCTTAATTGGAAAGGTGCCTCTGCCCAGCTGGTTGATGTCCTCGTAAGAGTAAAGGCTGACATCACCGCAATCCAAGAAATGCGATGGACGGGACAAGGACGGAAGAAGGTGGGTCCTTGTGACATCTACTACAGCGGCCATATAAAGGAGCGCAAATTCGGTGTGGGATTCGTGGTGGGAGAGAGACTCCGTCGTCGAGTCCTGGCATTCACTCCGGTGGATGAACGTCTAGCCACAATCCGCATCAAAGCGAGGTTCTTCAACATATCGCTTATTTGCGCCCACGCCCCGACGGAAGAGAAAGACGAAGTGATCAAAGATACCTTCTATGAGCGCCTAGAACGTACCTATGAGCGCTGCCCCCGCCACGATGTCAAAATCGTGCTTGGCGATTTCAACGCTAGGGTGGGTAAAGAAGGTGTCTTTGGCACAACAGTCGGAAAATTCAGCCTCCATGACGAAACATCACCAAACGGTCTGAGGCTGATCGACTTCGCCGGGGCCCGAAATATGGTCATCTGTAGTACTAGATTCCAGCATAAGAAAATCCATCAAGCTACTTGGCTGTCCCCGGATCGAATCACTCGCAACCAGATCGATCATGTTGTGATAGACGGAAGACATGTCTCCAGTGTTTTTGATGTGCGTACGCTTCGTGGTCCCAACATCGACTCGGACCACTATCTTGTAGCAGCTAAGATACGCACCCGCCTCTGTGTAGAAACGCGCACACGTCAACAAACACAAGGAAGGTTCGACATCGAGAAGCTGCAATCACAACCGACAGCCGAACGATTTTCTACTCGACTTGCACTCCTGCTCTCTGAGAGCACTCATCAGCATCTCGGTATAAGGGAGCTGTGGGACGGCATATCAAACTCCTTACGTACAGCTGCAACCGAAACCATTGGCTTTCGGAAAAGCCAAAAAAACAGCTGGTATGATGAGGATTGTCGTCTCGCAGTGGAGAGAAAACAGACTGCCTACCTCGCAATGTTGCGATCGACCGCAACACGAGCGGGATGGGAAAGATACTGAGAGCTGAAGAGGAAAGCGAGAAGCATTTGCAGAAAAAGAAAGAAAGAGGCAGACATGCGTGAGTATAAAGAGCTTGACAAGCTGGCAGACAGGGGTAATGCTCGAAAATTTTACGAAAAGATCCGGCGACTAACTGAAGGTTTCAAGACCGGAGCACACTCCTGTGGGACCCCCAGCGGTGATCTAGTGGTTGATGACCAGAGTATACTGTGTTTGTGGAGGGAACACTTCTCCAGCCTGCTGAATGGCAGTGAAAGTACAACACCAGGAGATGGCGAACCCGATTCCCCAATCGACGACGATGGAACAGATGTTCCATTGCCCGACCGTGAAGAAATTAGAATAGCAATTACCCGCTTGAAGAACAACAAGGCGGCGGGGGCCGATGGATTGCCGGCCGAGCTATTCAAATACGGCGGCGAAGAGCTGATAAGGTGCATGCATCAGCTTCTTTGCGAAATATGGTCGGAAGAAAGCATGCCCGACGATTGGAATCTCAGTGTACTCTGCCCAATCCACAAAAAGGGAGACCCCACAATCTGCGCCAACTATCGTGGGATAAGCCTCCTTAACATCGCTTATAAGGTTCTATCGAGCGTACTGTGTGAAAGACTAAAGCCCACCGTCAACAAACTGATTGGACCTTATCAGTGTGGCTTTAGACCTGGAAAATCAACAACTGACCAGATATTCACCATGCGCCAAATCTTGGAGAAGACCCGTGAAAAAAGGATCGACACACACCATCTATTTGTCGACTTTAAAGCTGCTTTCGACAGCACGAAAAGGAGCTGCCTTTATGCCGCGATGTCTGAATTTGGTATCCCCGCAAAACTAATACGGTTGTGTAAGTTGACGTTGAGCAACACCAAAAGCTCCGTCAGGATCGGGAAGGACCTCTCCGAGCCGTTCGATACCAAACGAGGTTTCAGACAAGGTGACTCGCTATCGTGCGACTTCTTTAACTTGATGCTGGAGAAAATTATAAGAGCTGCAGAGCTAAATAGAGAAGGTACAATCTTCTACAAGAGTGTACAGCTACTGGCGTACGCCGATGATATCGATATCATTGGAAACAACACCCGCGCCGTTAGTTCTGCTTTTTCCCGCCTGGATAAGGAAGCGAAGCGAATGGGTCTGGTGGTGAACGAGGACAAGACGAAATATCTCCTGTCATCAAACAAACAGTCAGCGCATTCGCGTCTTGGCTCCCACGTCACTGTTGACAGTCATAACTTTGAAGTTGTAGATAATTTCGTATACCTAGGAACCAACATTAACACCGATAATAATGTCAGCCTTGAAATCCAACGCAGAATCACTCTTGCCAACAGGTGCTACTATGGACTGAGTAGGCAATTGAAAAGTAAAGTCCTCTCTCGACGAACAAAAACTAAACTCTACAAGTCCCTCATCATTCCCGTCCTACTTTATGGTGCAGAAGTGTGGACGGTGTCAACATCCGATGAGACGGCACTAGGAGTTTTCGAGAGAAAGGTTTTGCGGAAGATTTACGGTCTCTTAAACATTGGCAACGGCGAATACCGCAGAAGATGGAATGATGAGCTGTATGTGTTGTTCGACGACATAGACATAGTCCAGCGAATAAAACGACAGCGGCTACGCCGGCTGGGTCATGTTGTGCGAATGGATGAAAGTGCCCCAGCTCTGAAAGTTTTCGATGCAGTACCCGCTGGTGGAAGCCGAGGAAGAGGGAGACCTCCACTCCGGTGGAAGGACCAGGTGGAGAAGGACCTGTCTTCATTCGGTATTACCAATTGGCGCCAAACCGCCAAAAGGAGAGATGCGTGGCGCACTGTTGTGGACTCGGCTATAACCGCGTAAGCGGTTTCTACTCCAGTTAAAAAGAAGAAGAAGTTAAAGCATTAATAACAGCTGCTTATTCGATTCGCCAATCGGCAAGTTTCACAGAACTAAATAATATATTATGAGAATCAAAGAGTAAAATAAATTTTGATAATAAATTCAAAACAGTGCGCAAAAAAACCTACTTCAACGCTAAAACATTTAACATTTTCAACCACATTGTGTCCTGTAACCATGGTGAAAGTGATTAATTAAGTCACATTTAAATTATTCACCATTCGTTGGTGGAGTACCAAAATGATTTGCTTTAGCCATTTGTTATGCTTTTTAATCAACACCACGGAATGAGCAACACAGGAGGAAAAAAAGTTATATTTTTGCTTGCATAAGTACATACATACTTATTTATACTTTTATGTATGTATGTATGTATGTATGTATGTATGGACGAGCGCAAACGTATAAGAAGTTGTCAACGCTTGCCGCTGGCAATTGCAATTTGCAAAACCGTTTGCAGCAACAACAACAACAAAATGCACTCATCTCACAAATGATAAATGCACTCGAAAGCAGTTAAAATGCGATAAATGCTGACGCCGTAATGGAGTTGCCATTTGGAGCAATTTGCCAACATTCGTACATATGTAATATAAGTTTATGAAATAACATTTATGAGTTGCTTTAATTTTAGTTTCGTTGTTGTTTTTTTTTCTTATTGTGGTCGTTTAACGCCCACGCTGCGCTTGAATGCAGCTTGAATGCAGCTGTGCCTGTGTGAGCTGTCAAGAGGTCGTTACGGAGTTTGCTCCTATTTATGACTGCAAGTGCACAAACACACAGACACACCTGCACACATGCACTTGATTTTATTCACTTTTTTACGGTTACACCGCCCACTCTTCCGTGGCGGGCCATTGCCGTTTGTGACCATGCGCCAAAATTGCAAGTTTTTTCTACTCTTGTTATTGTTGTTGTTGTTGCTCATTGCTACACATAACGAAAATATCGTTTATTGCCATGAACCGGCAATTGT
This sequence comes from Zeugodacus cucurbitae, assembly GCF_028554725.1. Lineage (NCBI taxonomy): Eukaryota > Metazoa > Arthropoda > Insecta > Diptera > Tephritidae > Zeugodacus > Zeugodacus cucurbitae. The sequence continues at coordinate 57,128,860 of NC_071671.1, forward strand.
GTGGCGAACGAACGAAACCAAAAAAGGGTGTTTGGAGTTACACAAATTTGATTCCAAATGGCAATGTCAATGGCATAAATATTGTTGGATTGCTGGTGTTGAAATTGCATATAGACTATATATTATTTAAGTATGTGTGGATATACATATAAGTAAGTCTATTTAATGATATTTACAACAAATGAAAGTGAAATTTTTGTCCATCGAAATCACACCGGTTGCCATTGAACTGACTAAAATACGATAAATGTAGCTGTATCTGTAAGTCTTTTTCATTTTCCGGAAATTTTTATTAACTTGTTTACCATCCAATTGCAATTGGAAAATTTCACATGCTTTAATATTAATAAAATTGTAATCAATTGAAAATTGAAAGAATCCATCCTTAAGGGGTTAGTTGGGTATCAAAGACTAAAACCAAAGATATCTCAACAATTTTTTTTAAATATATGATCATATATTTCATTTAAGGGGTAAGGGGTAGTCAGTATTTTCTGAAAATCATTTTTTTTTTGCATTTTCGCTAAGTGTAATATCTTAAAAATATTCTCTGAAAATTTGAAGTTGATCCGATAACGAAAATCGCTCGGGCGCTCCAAAACGCTCGGGAGCAACTTTGAATGCGTTCATCTCAAAACTATGTTTTTTGAACTGGTGACAACTGTAACTCGATAACCGCTCCCTAGATTTTATTAAATTCACACAGTTTTAGAATACATAATAAACTTTTTCAAAAATTTAAATTTTTTAAGACCAATAACTGCAGATTTTTTTCCAAAAATCTAGAAAAAAAATTTCCTGAGGCCACCATTCTGTTAATTATGAAAAAAGCTTCTATCAGGCCTAGAATTATCTATTTATAAAAATAATTTTTCTCATCCGATTGATTTTAGTTGAATCTGAAGGGACTTATGATTGTCGCTGCAAGTACATTTTTTTGAAACTTGGTCAACACAAACAGCTAAAAATTTGGAAATTATATATTTTTTTTTTGTTTTTCAAACTTTCGTGTTTTTCAAATAATTGTGTAATAATTCCATATTATTTACTTTAGTAAAATAACATGATTTCAAAACAAACAAAAAATACTGAAAATTCTCATTTTTTCGTTTCTCTAACTACTCCTAACCCCTTAAACAATTCAGCATATCAAAGATATATGTTTAAACAATATTTTGTGAAATTTTCATTTAAAAATTCCGAAAACTCAGCCAATGACGTGGCCAAAAGAAAGGTATTGTTGGACAGTAAAAAATTATAATCAATTAATGGTTCATCCAAAATAAACACTTCGATAGTATATGGATAAATCTAGTTCATGGACGAAGGAAAAAATTAAATATTGAATTTTTGACGGAATTTTAACCAAACTAACTATTTTACTAAAATTTTCGGCATATATTGGCTTAAAAAATAGTTATAATAAAGATATAAAAAATCCTCCGTTCATGAACTCAATAATGTTAATCCAAAGATGTGTGCGATATTTGAACAAAATCGCTTCATAACTTTTTGAGCTATCGTGTCCACCGACTTGAAAAATCTAGTATTGAGTTAAAAGCATTTAAAGTTTTACATTCATACTGACGTGACTTGATGGGCGGAACTTCCAAGGTGTATATCTCTTGGAATATTACTCGGATTGTTTTGATATTTCTGGATAAAATTTTAAACATATTGCACTATTTAATAAGAAAAAAATTGTTTTTTCCAGTTTTTAAAGCATTGCTGTTATGTCAAACTGGTCTTGAGGAAGAATTTTAATTGGCATAATTTTCTCTCCGTCTAAAAGTTAGACCAACGTGAATACAATTTTATTCGTATACATAACTCGAGGGGTATACATATAATACCGTTTAATTTGAAAATACTCATAATGTGTTAGTACTTGAACCAAGAAATGGAATTTCCTAAGCATACAATACTTTTTTGGAATCATTGTTAAAGCTTTTCGTATGGACAACATGAAAACACTTCATTTTCGCAACTATCTTTAAAGAAAGTGAGGTATTATATTATAATCTTTGGTACATGATAATATTGAAGTATATTTTGTCTGCTTTAGAAAGAAAAATACAATAATCTAGTAAATGTAAGCGGTTTCCTTAACCTCTTTACGTCCACACCTGAGACAATTACTGTAGTAGACAGGCCATTTATTAAGCCCAAGTCCTCTGTTAGCCTACAGTTTAATATCAATATCTAACTATTTTGAGTCAGTTGCTCAAGTTAAAATTAAACATCTTTCCGCTTTGTAGTATTCGCTAAAAATCAATAAAGATACGCTGTTGTCATAGAAAAGTCGTCAACTTTTTCCTTTGCAAACTTCAATGATGAAAATATCGAGTCGTTCGAACAAAGGTTTCAACATCGCCTTCAAGCAACTAAAGATCGTAGATTGGTTCATTCACTATCTAAGGTTAATAATATTGAACACTATTGGAGTAAATTATTGCATTCTGTGCGTTCGGGTCCTGCGCATTCGGCCTGTTTAGTTCGGGTTTAGATGACGTTGTCATATTCCACAGTGACTTACCTTTATTCATTTCTAGAGAAAACCTTCGACTAAAAGTATTTATTAAAGTTCAAACTCGGGATACCCTTCTTAACCTTTTGTTTACAATTTTCATTTTATTTACTAAAAAGTTAAATCACAGAAACAGTAATATTTAGTTAATATATATTGATACGTAGTCATATTGAATAGAGAATGGATGAGTTGAGAAAGATCCTTTTCTTTGTCTGTTTTGGACGACAACTCACTTCTACTGCTAACATGTGAGTAATCATTAGTCACAAAGAGGTTTCGGTTCGACAGATATTGATAAAGGGAACTTTTTTAATGCATGGACGTGGATACGTTTCCTTCAAAATTCCAGAGCATTGATTGCCTACACGATTTTATCTCGCAACCTCCGGATAAAAACTAAAAGTTGGCAAGGCTTATTTGGAGAGCATCTAGTAACCAATAGATTATTTGAAAAATTGTATATTAAAACACTCAATATTTTATCGAAATATATTTCTAACACATGTCGAGATAACTAGAACCTCATATCACACAAATTTTATATAACGGGTGATTTTTTTGAGGTTAGGATTTTCATGCATTAGTATTTGACAGATCACGTGGGATTTCAGACATGGTGTCAAAGAGAAAGATGCTCAGTATGCTTTGACATTTCATCATGAATAGACTTACTAACGAGCAACGCTTGCAAATCATTGAATTTTATTACCAAAATCAGTGTTCGGTTCGAAATGTGTTTCGCGCTTTACGTCCGATTTATGGTCTACATAATCGACCAAGTGAGCAAACAATTAATGCGATTGTGACCAAGTTTCGCACTCAGTTTACTTTATTGGACATTAAACCAACCACACGAATGCGTACAGTGCGTACAGAAGAGAATATTGCGTCTGTTTCTGAGAGTGTGGCTGAAGACCGTGAAATGTCGATTCGTCGCCGTTCGCAGCAATTGGGTTTGTGTTATTCGACCACATGGAAGATTTTACGCAAAGATCTTGGTGTAAAACCGTATAAAATACAGCTCGTGCAAGAACTGAAGCCGAACGATCTGCCACAACGTCGAATTTTCAGTGAATGGGCCCTAGAAAAGTTGGCAGAAAATCCGCTTTTTTATCGACAAATTTTGTTCAGCGATGAGGCTCATTTCTGGTTGAATGGCTACGTAAATAAGCAAAATTGCCGCATTTGGGGTGAAGAGCAACCAGAAGCCGTTCAAGAACTGCCCATGCATCCCGAAAAATGCACTGTTTGGTGTGGTTTGTACGCTGGTGGAATCATTGGACCGTATTTTTTCAAAGATGCTGTTGGACGCAACGTTACGGTGAATGGCGATCGCTATCGTTCGATGCTAACAAACTTTTTGTTGCCAAAAATGGAAGAACTGAACTTGGTTGACATGTGGTTTCAACAAGATGGCGCTACATGCCACACAGCTCGCGATTCTATGGCCATTTTGAGGGAAAACTTCGGAGAACAATTCATCTCAAGAAATGGACCCGTAAGTTGGCCACCAAGATCATGCGATTTAACGCCTTTAGACTATTTTTTGTGGGGCTACGTCAAGTCTAAAGTCTACAGAAATAAGCCAGCAACTATTCCAGCTTTGGAAGACAACATTTCCGAAGAAATTCGGGCTATTCCGGCCGAAATGCTCGAAAAAGTTGCCCAAAATTGGACTTTCCGAATGGACCACCTAAGACGCAGCCGCGGTCAACATTTAAATGAAATTATCTTCAAAAAGTAAATGTCATGAACCAATCTAACGTTTCAAATAAAGAACCGATGAGATTTTGCAAATTTTATGCGTTTTTTTTTTTAAAAAAGTTATCAAGCTCTTAAAAAATCACCCTTTAGTTCATTTGATATGATTCAATGTATTTCTAGAAATGAAGTCTTCGTGTATACTGCTACAGTGATGTGTATGAAATAGAAATAATTTTAATTATTTGTTGCGATACTAATAATTACATATTACAAAATTATCAAAATTAAGTGGTAAACACTGATAATCATAGCTTGCAAAACTAGAAATCCGCCCACACACCCAAAATTGACACCATTTATCTGACGAAAATTATATAATTTAAATGCTTTAAATGTTACAATTTTAGTAAACTCCGGCAAAAAACATAACAAATTTAATGAGCAACTTGTGTAATACACGAGAGTCTCTCTACGAAGTATTTCGATTTGTCGGCTCACACAAAGAAAACACAAAAAACAACAAAAACAACAAGTAAGGAAAGGCTAAGTTCGGGTGCAACCGATCATTTTATACTCTCGCAATTTATTGATATATTTTTATTAAGATAACACACAATTTGACCCAATTTGAAAATTCTATAATTAGGTATATGAGAGCTAGGGGAAGTTACAATATTAGAAGAAAAAAATATTTCCTCTAAATTAAATTAAGATACCTGAGAGATTTACCGAAATTTTCGGTGAAAAATTACCATGGGGCACTGAATTTTTCATATACGATATTCGCGCTTTGAAAAGTTATAGTCCGATTTCGACAATTTTTTCACAAGTGATGCCACAGATCATATACAGTATTTGTGTAAAGTTTTATTTCGCTCTCTTTATTGATTCTTTATGTATATATGATAAAGTAAACGAATAAGATGGAGTTCAAAATTGAATTACATGAGAAGTTGTCGTGGTTGTGAACCGATTTCATCCATTTTCCATACGTGTCATCAGGGTGTCAGGAAAATATTATATACCGAATTTCATTCCAATCGGTCGAGTAGTTCCTGAGATATGGTTCTGACCCATAAGTGGGCGATGCCACGCCCATTTTCCATTTTGTAAAAAAATCTGAGTGCAGCTTCCTTCTGCAAATTCTTCTGTAAAATTTAGTATTTCTGACGTGTTTCGTTAGTGAGATAACCCACTTTTAGTAATTTTAAACCTAACCTTTGCATGGGAGGTGGGCGTGGTTATTATCCGATTTCAACTAATTTCATGGTGTGTGGTGGGGTACGTAAGAAAACCGACTGCCGAAAGTTTGGTTTATATAGCTTTATTGGTTTGCGAATTAAATACAAATAACCGATTTGGGGGCGGGGCCACTCCCAATTCCCCAAAAAATTACATCCAAATATGCCCCTTCATAGTGCGATCCTTTGTACCAAATTTTTAGCTTTATTAATGGCTTAGTTATGGCACTTTATGTGTTTTCGGTTTTCGCCATTTTGTGGGCGTGGCAGTCCGATTTTGCATATTCGAAAGCAACCTTCTCACGGCCCCAAGGAACATGTGTTCCAAGTTTCATCAAGATATATCAATTTTTACACAAGTTTGCAACGGATAACGGACAGACAGACATTCGGATTTTGACTCGTCTCGTCACCCTGATCGTTTTGATATATATAACCCAACTCGTTTAGTTTTATGACGTACAAACAACCGTTATGTGAACAAAACTATAATACTCTCGTAGCAACTTTTGTTGCGAGAGTATAAAAATATGTATATCACTTATACGCCACGGCTCGTTAAGGCGCTAAATCGATGTGCGGTTCATAATTTGTCCATCAGCGATTACATTTCTTCTATTAAACCAGTCTGAGCGCGTGTGAACAAAAACAACAAACAACAACAACAAATGGGGTGCGTGTTCCCTTTTTGAAAAAGTCGGTTACATTTATTTGCGAGTTATTTAGTTTTGGTGGATTTACGTAAATTTCGCAAAGCCAAAATTGGCCTCTGAACATAAATATGTTTGCTTGTTTATCTGCGTTTATACTTCATTATAATTTACAAGCGCTCAAAAGACATGCGCTTGTTGTCGTTCGTTTATAAATTCATTAGTGCATTCGCACGATAGTGGGCAAAAAAAAAACAAGAAATCAACTCAATGGCTCTTCGGCGATTACTTAAGACGCTACCAAAATAGTCAATTGTCGAACTGAACTCAACTGAGTTGGCTATAGCTGCCAATCAAAGTGGTGAAAAGAAAGACAAATCAATGTATACGAGGCTTGTGCAATAGGTGTGTGAGGTTGAGGAGCAATATATAGTGTGAGAAAATTGTTATTGTAGACCCCATATACATATATTTTTATGGAGTTTTTTTTCGAAATCAAACTATTACTTTTCAAGGTTTCAGATATTGAATATGAGAACATCATTGCCTGTGGAATTTTTTATTGGTAGATCTCTCAGATATTGTATAGAAATTCAAAGCGAATATTTTTCTCCTAATAATGCTGCCAAAATGGGTCAAATCGGGTAATTGCTTCACTTCACTCTCTTATATCTTTTAAATTTCTCTATATAAGCCACAAATTGAGATATTAAAGTGAAATACAGAGAATCCCTACAAAGAAGGGCATCTTTGGATTTTTTTTTTTGGAAGTCTGGGTCCACCTTCGTAAAGACCATAACAAATTTAATAAGCAACTACATTTGCCAAGTTTAATAGCTCTCTCTTCTCGTTAACAGCCGTCTAGTTGACGCAAGCTTACGCAATATTGTGCAATGGACTCCCCTTATTTGAAACCTACAAGAAGCAGCGCCATCCCTGGTACCCAACTAAACCAACAGAGTGTGCTATTTGATTGACATCAATAATTTGGTTGAGATTTTTACGATTTTACTCGATGAGAAAATATTCGCTGTAACTTTGGAAATATATAATATACGTTGGATTGGATTTGGGGTAAGTGTTGTATTGTTGCATTGTGCTCCCGTTTGAGTTGAATACGCCAGTGTTATACCTGGAAAGGCCATATGCATAATTAGGGAACTTAAGACCTTTGTGGAAACTTCGAATTAGGCGTAATTTTTTCGAGTAGTTTTCATATAATTTATTTTACGATGTATATATAGCTGTGAAAATTCCCATTCATATGACACCAAGTTCATCAAAATCGGTTCAGATATACCAGAGTTATGACCATTCAATGTGTTGTAGTGCCGGGTCAGCGGATGCAGCGTGATCAACGGAAATGACTAGGACGGAAGTGAAATCCACAGAACCGGAAATTACAGCAACACCAACTCGAACCGGATATAAATGAGAGGAACCGGAAGTTTTACAAAAGGAGTGGATGTGTTGTGGGCGGAAATGTTTCATAGACAGGAAACTGTTATGTTAATTGCTGAAACGGACGACTTCCGTCACTTTTGTTCTTTAGAACTTCCTTATGAAGGTACGTTTCCTTTTGAAAATTCACTTCCTGTGTTTTGACTTCCCTGTGGGTTGGATATTCGCTTCCTGTATCCGGTGTCTGATATCCGGTTTAAGTTGTTGACAGTTGAATATCCGATTCCGGTTGTTTCATATCCGCCATGTCCAATTCCTTCCCGCAAGGTGCATCCGTTGACCCATATGCAGGCACATTTCATATATACACCCGCCGGCCGCATACATATATACGCACATACGTACATATGTATATATAGATATATTTGCTGGCATACATATCTACATGTACCACGCCATTTTTCAGGCATCCACCTGCTGCTCATTTATGGGCGCCTGGTGCAAATTGAAAAATTGAGCAAAAATCACATCAATGCTGCGCTGCCCTCCAGAGCAGAGCTACAGTGTAGAGCACCACAACACATTGATTGGTCACAACTCTGCTAAATCTGAACCGATTTTAATGATCTTGGTGTTATATGAAAGAGAATTTTCACAATCTAAAGTAAATTTCCTAAATACCGGTATTTTATTTAATTTTTCATAATATACGCGTAAGTCAAAATGATGCCCAATTTGAAGTCTCTAGAATTACTTTTTAAGTTCGTTAATTACGCATATGGTCTCATATGTCTCTAAAAATTTAAATTAATTTTTAATTCAATCACGATTGAACACATACACATCGAACAACCCTCGTACGCATTTACAAGTAATGTTACAGCAACAACTCAGCATGTGGTCTGTTGATTTTTAGACATCTCCCGCTTTCTTGGCGTCATTGATTATCTGACAAATATTAATTTTGACAGACACACATTTAATTTTACTTGACTACATTTCATATGTGCATCTGTATGTATGCAGGAGTATTTTTTTCACATTTTTTAATTGCTTAATTGCAGATTTTCAAATATTTGCTTTTATGTTCAACATGCAATCGTCAGTTTTAATTAAATCAACAACAATTTACTGGCAATGTCAATTTATCAATTCGAACGAATGTAAAGTGCAAATTATGACCAATTCTCCATGGTCGATATTGTAATCAATATTTGATTTGCAGGCATGTGCACAAACACACACACACATACAAGCGCAGACACAGTCACATGCAAAATACTCGCTAAATGACGGTGGCCAAAAAACAAAAACAACAAACCAAATAAACAACAACAAGAAATTTTAACGAAAAACAGCAACAACAAACAACAAGCAAGAAGAAGATGTGTAAACAACAACAAAAACATCCATGAAAGCGCTGCTGGCGACATGGTTGTTATTATTGTGTGCTCTATGACGCACAATGGCATCTCCATTAAAGCGATTTCGAATCATTTGATTTGGTTTTTTTTAATCGTCTTATTATAATTTCACATTTTGTTTTGCATTTATTAAATTGTTTGCTTTATTAAATGCTCAATGTCGCTACAGAAACCAGTGGCAGCGCAGCCATCTACACCAACTCCAACAACAGCTGCATCTTCACGCAACCGGCGACCAGTTGCATTGCCTGCGAGTGCTAATAACAACAACAACGGAGTATTTTAAATTTCGAAATGATTATTGTAACGGGTTTAAGTTTGATTTGACGTCAGCGGCATTTAAACACTTATGTGTAAGGCATTAATCGGTGGCGCCACTAATCAAAAGTCGGAAATTAAGAAACGCGATTAATAGCCCCTGGGGAAAGGGGAAGATAATGGTTCAAAACACTTTTCGAAAATTAGTGATACATTTGTCAGAGTTTAGTTGTGTTCGTCAATGACATGACAGACGAACTGACTAATCGAAATAAGTGCTCTTAACAGAGTTAGCACCAACGACGTTCTGTCGAAACATCGGGTTTTAGATTCATCTTCATCTTCTTCTTTTTAGCGTAACATGCTCAAGTGAGCTGGTGTGAGCTTCATCAAGAAAAGTCTGTTTCGGAACCTAATCTAACAATAAATATATCATACTATTATAATAAGAGTACTATACTATTATTCATAAAGATTTACCTACTAACCCATGGCTTATAAATTTACTCAGAAAGAACTATTACATGTTATATAAATCTTAATTTTAACCAGAAAATGTCTATTTTTAAATCAACACAACAATTAAATTTTTAATCTATTTTTGCATATTCTTGTTTACAGGTCTTCATCGAGGTGAAATTCTTACCAAAAGTAATGCTTCAACGAGAGAGGACTACAGGGAACTAAAAACGGGAATAGCAGAGGCTCTGCTGTGACTCTTGATGTGGACTCGTTTAAAACCAGCTCGGTTTTTGTTTTGCAGAAAATCCCGGCTGCAAGCATTTGCGATCAGATTAAGTTGGCGCTCACGACAAAGTGCTTTATGACACCTAAATATTATATTAGGATCGGTAAAATATAAATCTAAACAGCATACCGGGATGTACATTTGTTGTCATCCACTTCCAAACAAAACCCAAAAAAAAACATTGATGTTTACATGGATTTAATTAGTATATTATATAAGTAAAGATTTATATAAAACAAGCATTTTTCTTAAATATATATAAAAGTATTATTTTTAATAAATGAAATGATCGTTGCATTCTCCTCCGTTGGTCGTCGGTTGTCGCTGCAAAAATTTTTAAATTTGAGCCCAAAATTCGGAATTTACACCAGGCGCGCAGAACCGCATAGTAGGGGTCTTGTCGGCGGTTTTCATTGAATAACTCCCCCATTTATGGACCGATCGGCCATTCAGAAAAAACCAATTTTTTGCGAATTATATAGGGAAATATTTACCCCTAAAGTATGCAATGCTAACATGTATACACCATTTGGTAGTGTTAGTGACGCCAAAGAAAATGCATCCAACCTGAAAGCAAAATTCCTGGATTTGCACCAGGCGCGCAGAACCGCATAGTAGGGGTCTTGTCGGCGGTTTTCATTGAATAACTCCCCCATTTATGGACCGATCGGGGAGATTGGGGCCTCATATAAAAAAGCAACGCTTCCTCCAACTATATGCCGAATTTCAAAACGATCCCGTTATTCGTTCCCGATATATTGAGAAAAAACCAATTTTTTGCGAATTATATAGGGAAATATTTACCCCTAAAGTATGCAATGCTAACATGTATACACCGTTTGGTAGTGTTAGTGACGCCAAAGAAAATGCATCCAACCTGAAAGCAAAATTCCTGGATTTTCACCAGGCGCGCAGAACCGCATAGTAGGGGTCTTGTCGGCGGTTTTCATTGAATAACTCCCCCATTTATGGACCGATCGGGGAGATTGGGGCCTCATATAAAAGGGCAACGCTTCCTCCAACTATATGCCAAATTTCAAAACGATCCCAATATTTTTTCCCGATATATTCAGAAAAAAACCAATTTTTTGCGAATTATATAGGGAAATATTTACCCCTAAAGTATGCAATGCTAACATGTATACACCGTTTGGTAGTGTTAGTGACGCCAAAGAAAATGCATCCAACCTGAAAGCAAAATTCCTGGATTTGCACCAGGCGCGCAGAACCGCATAGTAGGGGTCTTGTCGGCGGTTTTCATTGAATAACTCCCCCATTTATGGACCGATCGGGGAGATTGGGGCCTCATATAAAAGGGCAACGCTTCCTCCAACTATATGCCGAATTTCAAAACGATCCCGTTATTCGTTCCCGATATATTGAGAAAAAACCAATTTTTTGCGAATTATATAGGGAAATATTTACCCCTAAAGTATGTAATGCTAAAATGTATACACCGTTTGGTAGTGTTAGTGACGCCAAAGAAAATGCATCCAACCTGAAAGCAAAATTCCTGGATTTGCACCAGGCGCACAGAACCGCATAGTAGGGGTCTTGTCGGCGGTTTTCATTGAATAACTGCCCCATTTATGGACCGATCGGGGAGATTGGGGCCTCATATAAAAGAGCAACGCTTCCTCCAACTATATGCCGAATTTCAAAAGGATCCCGATATTTTTTCCCGATATATTGAGAAAAAACCAATTTTTTGCGAATTATATAGGGAAATATTTACCCCTAAAGTATGCAATGCTAACATGTATACACCGTTTGGTAGTGTTAGTGACGCCAAAGAAAATGCATCCAACCTGAAAGCAAAATTCCTGGATTTGCACCAGGCGCGCAGAACCGCATAGTAGGGGTCTTGTCGGCGGTTTTCATTGAATAACTCCCCCATTTATGGACCAATCGGGGAGATTGGGGCCTCATATAAAAGGGCAACGCTTCCTCCAACTATATGCCAAATTTCAAAACGATCCCGATATTTTTTCCCGATATATTCAGAAAAAACCAATTTTTTGCGAATTATATAGGGAAATATTTACCCCTAAAGTATGCAATGCTAACATGTATACACCGTTTGGTAGTGTTAGTGACGCCAAAGAAAATGCATCCAACCTGAAAGCAAAATTCCTGGATTTGCACCAGGCGCGCAGAACCGCATAGTAGGGGTCTTGTCGGCGGTTTTCATTGAATAACTCCCCCATTTATGGACCGATCGGGGAGATTGGGGCCTCATATAAAAGGGCAACGCTTCCTCCAACTATATGCCAAATTTCAAAACGATCCCGATATTTTTTCCCGATATATTCAGAAAAAAACAATTTTTTGCGAATTATATAGGGAAATATTTACCCCTAAAGTATGCAATGCTAACATGTATACACCGTTTGGTAGTGTTAGTGACGCCAAAGAAAATGCATCCAACCTGAAAGCAAAATTCCTGGATTTGCACCAGGCGCGCAGAACCGCATAGTAGGGGTCTTGTCGGCGGTTTTCATTGAATAACTCCCCCATTTATGGACCAATCGGGGAGATTGGGGCCTCATATAAAAGGGCAACGCTTCCTCCAACTATATGCCAAATTTCAAAACGATCCCGATATTTTTTCCCGATATATTCAGAAAAAACCAATTTTTTGCGAATTATATAGGGAAATATTTACCCCTAAAGTATGCAATGCTAACATGTATACACCGTTTGGTAGTGTTAGTGACGCCAAAGAAAATGCATCCAACCTGAAAGCAAAATTCCTGGATTTGCACCAGGCGCGCAGAACCGCATAGTAGGGGTCTTGTCGGCGGTTTTCATTGAATAACTCCCCCATTTATGGACCGATCGGGGAGATTGGGGCCTCATATAAAAGGGCAACGCTTCCTCCAACTATATGCCAAATTTCAAAACGATCCCGATATTTTTTCCCGATATATTCAGAAAAAAACAATTTTTTGCGAATTATATAGGGAAATATTTACCCCTAAAGTATGCAATGCTAACATGTATACACCGTTTGGTAGTGTTAGTGACGCCAAAGAAAATGCATCCAACCTGAAAGCAAAATTCCTGGATTTGCACCAGGCGCGCAGAACCGCATAGTAGGGGTCTTGTCGGCGGTTTTCATTGAATAACTCCCCCATTTATGGACCAATCGGGGAGATTGGGGCCTCATATAAAAGGGCAACGCTTCCTCCAACTATATGCCAAATTTCAAAACGATCCCGATATTTTTTCCCGATATATTCAGAAAAAACCAATTTTTTGCGAATTATATAGGGAAATATTTACCCCTAAAGTATGCAATGCTAACATGTATACACCGTTTGGTAGTGTTAGTGACGCCAAAGAAAATGCATCCAACTTGAAAGCAAAATTCCTGGATTTGCACCAGGCGCGCAGAACCGCATAGTAGGGGTCTTGTCGGCGGTTTTCATTGAATAACTCCCCCATTTATGGACCGATCGGGGAGATTGGGGCCTCATATAAAAGGGCAACGCTTCCTCCAACTATATGCCAAATTTCAAAACGATCCCGATATTTTTTCCCGATATATTCAGAAAAAAACAATTTTTTGCGAATTATATAGGGAAATATTTACCCCTAAAGTATGCAATGCTAACATGTATACACCGTTTGGTAGTGTTAGTGACGCCAAAGAAAATGCATCCAACCTGAAAGCAAAATTCCTGGATTTGCACCAGGCGCGCAGAACCGCATAGTAGGGGTCTTGTCGGCGGTTTTCATTGAATAACTCCCCCATTTATGGACCAATCGGGGAGATTGGGGCCTCATATAAAAGGGCAACGCTTCCTCCAACTATATGCCAAATTTCAAAACGATCCCGATATTTTTTCCCGATATATTCAGAAAAAACCAATTTTTTGCGAATTATATAGGGAAATATTTACCCCTAAAGTATGCAATGCTAACATGTATACACCGTTTGGTAGTGTTAGTGACGCCAAAGAAAATGCATCCAACCTGAAAGCAAAATTCCTGGATTTGCACCAGGCGCGCAGAACCGCATAGTAGGGCTCTTGTCGGCGGTTTTCATTGAATAACTAACCCATTTATGGACCGATCGGGGAGATTGGGGCCTCATATAAAAGAGCAACGCTTCCTCCAACTATATGCCGAATTTCAAAACGATCCCGTTATTCGTTCCCGATATATTGAGAAAAAACCAATTTTTTGCGAATTATATAGGGAAATATTTACCCCTAAAGTATGCAATGCTAACATGTATACACCGTTTGGTAGTGTTAGTGACGCCAAAGAAAATGCATCCAACCTGAAAGCAAAATTCCTGGATTTGCACCAGGCGCGCAGAACCGCATAGTAGGGGTCTTGTCGGCGGTTTTCATTGAATAACTCCCCCATTTATGGACCAATCGGGGAGATTGGGGCCTCATATAAAAGGGCAACGCTTCCTCCAACTATATGCCAAATTTCAAAACGATCCCGATATTTTTTCCCGATATATTCAGAAAAAACCAATTTTTTGCGAATTATATAGGGAAATATTTACCCCTAAAGTATGCAATGCTAACATGTATACACCGTTTGGTAGTGTTAGTGACGCCAAAGAAAATGCATCCAACCTGAAAGCAAAATTCCTGGATTTGCACCAGGCGCGCAGAACCGCATAGTAGGGCTCTTGTCGGCGGTTTTCATTGAATAACTAACCCATTTATGGACCGATCGGGGAGATTGGGGCCTCATATAAAAGAGCAACGCTTCCTCCAACTATATGCCGAATTTTATAACGATCCCGTTATTCGTTCCCGATATATTGAGAAAAAACCAATTTTTTGCGAATTATATAGGGAAATATTTACCCCTAAAGTATGTAATGCTAAAATGTATACACCGTTTGGTAGTGTTAGTGACGCCAAAGAAAATGCATCCAACCTGAAAGCAAAATTCCTGGATTTGCACCAGGCGCGCAGAACCGCATAGCAGGGGTCTTGTCGGCGGTTTTCATTGAATAACTCCTCCATTTTTGGACCGATCGGGGAGATTGGGGCCTTATATAAAAGAGCAACGCTTCCTCCAACTATATACCGAATTTTAAAACGATACCGTTATTCGTTCCCGATATATTCAGAAAAAACCAATTTTTGCGAATTATATAGGGAAACATTTACCCCTAAAGTATGTAATGCTAACATGTATACACCGTTTGGTAGTGTTAGTGACGCCAAAGAAAATGCATCCAACCTGAAAGCAAAATTCCTGGATTTGCACCAGGCGCGCAGAACCGCATAGTAGGGGTCTTGTCGGCGGTTTTCATTGAATAACTCCCCCATTTATGGACCGATCGGGGAGATTGGGGCCTCATATAAAAGGGCAACGCTTCCTCCAACTATATGCCGAATTTCAAAACGATCCCGTTATTCGTTCCCGATATATTCAGAAAAAACCAATTTTTTGCGAATTATATAGGGAAACATTTACCCTTAAAGTATGTAATGCTAACATGTATACACCGTTTGGTAGTGTTAGTGACGCCAAAGAAAATGCATCCAACCTGAAAGCAAAATTCCTGGATTTGCACCAGGAGCGCAGAACCGCGTAGTAGGGGTCTTGTCGGCGGTTTTCATTGAATAACTCCCCCATTTATGGACCGATCGGGGAGATTGGGGCCTCATATAAAAGGGCAACGCTTCCTCCAACTATATGCCAAATTTCAAAACGATCCCGATATTTTTTCCCGATATATTCAGAAAAAAACCAATTTTTTGCGAATTATATAGGGAAATATTTACCCCTAAAGTATGCAATGCTAACATGTATACACCGTTTGGTAGTGTTAGTGACGCCAAAGAAAATGCATCCAACCTAAAAGCAAAATTCCTGGATTTGCACCAGGCGCGCAGAACCGCATAGTAGGGGTCTTGTCGGCGGTTTTCATTGAATAACTCCCCCATTTATGGACCGATCGGGGAGATTGGGGCCTCATATAAAAGAGCAACGATTCCTCCAACTATATGCCAAATTTCAAAACGATCCCGTTATTCGTTCCCGATTTATTGAGAAAAAACCAATTTTTTGCGAATTATATAGGGAAATATTCACCCCTAAAGTATGCAATGCTAACATGTATACACCGATCGGGATGTGTGAAGGCTCTATCCTGCTAATACCCACAAATTTTCATCCCGATCGATCTATTCCTTCCCCTTAAATTTAGAACCACCCTAATTTTTAAATGTTTCATATGCATTATATATGTTCTCTAGTAGGCGACTGCCGGAAAAATATTTCCCCACAGCTATGGTGGCACCCTGTGCTTTGTCTAACGAAGCAGTCAGATTCACAAATCAGACACAATTTCAGTGGAGACACAAACCTCAAGCTGTAGTGGTAGGCAGTGGTATTAAAACTGTCGCAACAGTTTGCCATGCGTTGTCGCATAATTTTGAAAATAAAACACACAATTTAAACAATTCGCTAAATATATTTATAAATATTTTTATGTTTCATCGGAATTACAAATCGTCTTAAAAATGCAAGCAACTTCAGTATAATCGACATTTCGTTTGACATTTTAAATATTATATAATTAATAAATTGCGTAGTTCATGTATACGTGTATATACTGTAGAAAGGTGCCAAATTTTCGCATTAATGTTGGATTAACTATTAAATGTGGCAGAGTAATGAGCGATATCGATTCTATATATTTCTATATATTTTTATGGATTTTTTTTGTTTTTTTTTCGAAGCAAAATTAATTTTTTTCATAAATTCATTATATATAAAAAATCGAAAATGCTACAAACATATATAGTATACATGTATATATGCTCTACTAAATATTAATGCACAATAGACGTTTCTTAAAGTTAAATAAGATACTTATATGTAAATATGTATAAGCATAACTTAATATACAAAATGTACAAATGCGAGCGTGTGTAAATATAAATTTCGTAAAAATATAAATTTTTTTTTTCAATTACATACATAATCACATGCAACGTAGCTAATTAAGTAGGCATTAAAAATAGAATGTACTGTAAGCATAACAGTCAACAAAGTAAAAATATATAATAATTTCAAGTATATTAAGTAGATATTTTTTCGTATGGATAAATTTAGTAGCTAACACTATGTATATATGTATGTGAATATTGATTTGAATGCGTCAATGTTTTCGTTCAACTATTTATGGCAAACCAAGCACGCAAGTCTATATCATCTAAGCGCCGCTTACTTATTAAAATTATCAATCTGCTGCAGCACCCAACTGCGCGACGCTGCCGCGCTTAAATGCGGCGGACAGATGACAACATGCGCAGGCTTCTCAGCCGCAAAGCGCTGCGCGTCCTGATCAGCCAACGCTAATGGCGGCAGCGGCAACTCCTTGCGCGGCGACGCCATTTTGCTGATGTTGACGCGCGGTATGCCAGTTGGCTTGGGCGGCACCTCGGGGTTGCTGCGATTGCGCGCCGGTGGCGGCGGCGGTGGTGGACTGCGCGGCCGCTTAATGCCATCACTCGATTCGTAGTCGGCGCGCTTCTCGTTATCATCACTGTAAATAGCCGAGTCACGAAAATCATTCTCCAGACAAGCCTCCACATTGTCTTCGTACACAAAATCAGAATTGCTCGCATCGCTGTTGAGCGCGGAGCTGGCGGCGCGCTTCTGATCGCAAACGCTATCATTGGATGAAGTTAGGGAGAAGACGGAATCGCGTTGCAGCGACGCGTCAGAGTTGGACGCGTTAACGGTGAAGAGTGTGCGCGGATCAGCGTAGTCCACGTGAGCCATGCGCTCACCCACCGCTTCGCTGCCTTGTCGATGTAGTATGCTTTGACGACACATTTCGGTCACATCGGAGACGCGGCGCTCAGGCGGTTTATTGGAGCGTCCAAAACTCAGCGCTATATTATCGATGGATTTACGCGCGCGCGGCAAAAGCGAGTTGTGTGATGAGGATATATTCTCATGTGAAGATTTGCTGCCCATGCCGACGGCGGTGTGCGCGCTGGTGCTAAATAAACGCTTCATTAGATTCTTTGGTATGGGACGCGCGTAGATAGCTTCTGTGTTCGAATTGCTGGTGTTGTTGGAGATCATTGATATATTGCTCGCGGAAGCGCACTCAACATTGATAACAGTATTTTGGCTATCGCGTTTCAGTGTGCAAGTCGAGGAAGATGTTGATGAGCCAGAGTCGCGTTGCTCTTGCGGCGTTTCAATTGGTTCGCGTCGCAATTGTGCCTCACCGCTGCTAGCGCGCTCTGGCAGCATTTCATTGCCAACTTGTTGCAGTGCGCCCTCTGGTGAGTAAACGAGCGTGACATAATCCGATTCTGGACGCGGTGCTGGTGGTGATTTACGCTCGCGCGTCTTGCATTGCTGTGTGGACACTGAGCGTCCCAGCACCGGTGAGAATTTATATGGTACATGCACATTGCGCAGCAGCGACTCATAAATAGGCTCATCATCCTCTTCGTCTGGCGTTGTTTGTGGCTCGTCGTTAACTGCTTGCTCATGCTCAGACTCGAGTGGTGGCGGTGAGCGCGATGGCGGACGCGGCGGTAACTCATTGAGCAGCGGGTAGTCAGGCGACTCGGGACTGCCTGGCGCGCTACCGCTGCCGCTGCCACTGCCGCTACCACCATCCGGTCCTCGTTTGCGTTGCTGCTTTTTCTTCGCAATGCGCTCGAACTCTTTATTCTGCTTTAGCAAATCCAATATTATATCTGCGTCCTTCTTCTTCAATGTGGTCAACAGCTCCTCGCATTGTTTCTCCAGCTGCATTTGTATGCTATCAAGATTCTGCGTAACCGTCTTCGCATCCTTCTGCGCGCCGCTGCCATCCACCTGTTTTTCTTCCACTAGATTCTCCGTGGACTCTGTAATCTTTAGCTCAGTTTTGGGCGCATCATCGAATTCACTCAAATCCATGTAGAACTTGCAAGTTTCCTTCGTCTTGCCGGTGCGTTGCTTCTTCAATGTCGCAATGCGTTTGGGTATCGTCTTGTGGTTATATTGCTTCACCTCGATCGACTTGCTCGACTTGGATTTGCGCGCATCGAGATTGGTATTGCTGCCATGCAGCGACTCGTTCTCCTCATCTAAATCTTCACATTGGAAACTGATGCGCGGCACCGACTTGCTGCGCTCCTTCAGCGCCTTCAAACCGAACAGCGGTGACTTGGGTGAGGCGCAAGCGCTGCGTCGCTGCTCACGCATGATGCAGCTGGTGTACTCCTCCTTCGCCGCTGCATTTTGCTCATGCTTCACCACTTTGGCGCTGCCGCCGTCAGCGTTATCAGCCTTAGGAGTGCTCGCCTCCTCAGTTTTGCCTTTATTCTTAATGACGGCGGCGAGTTTATGCAACGCGGGCAACATGTTGTCATCGATGCTATTGGTGCGCGCCACCGCTTTGCCTTCCTTAGCTGCTATCAAATCGGTTGCTGTTGTTGTAGTCGGTATTTCGCGTGTTGCATTTTCCGCGAGCTCATTGAAACTATCGAATGATGTGGAATTGGTGACTGTCTTCCGTTTGAATTTCGAACATTTGCGTATCTCGCTGCGTCGATACTGATTGCGTCGCTCCAAGTAAACGGGCGTTGTCGAAGTCGAGTGCAGACTCCACTTCCAGGTGTTCTTGTCCGGTGTGCGGTCTGCAAGCAAGTAAGTGGGGACATTTAGTTTGTAATTAAGTTATTTCATTTAAATAATGCTGTAAATAATCAATTTTATTTTATAAAAGCAGTCCGTGTGGCATATACAAAGATGTAGCACAAACATCGGGTGCTTGTTGTTGTAACAACAATACAAATTAACTCTGGCGTTTGTGCAATGGCGTACTGATGTGTGTGTGTGCTGTGATAACGCTGCTGCGTCGCATACAAATCAACAATGAAACGCGAAGATGAGACTCATAAACATATGTACAAAGATGTGTTGGAAGTACAGAAGCCCGAACTCGAGTTGAATTTTCACAATACAGGTACTTCATTGGTAACTTTGTTGCTTGGAATGTCTAAACGTTGATATGGAGACATCATATTACCAAAAATTTCCGATTCGCTACAAAAAAGATTAAGTCCTCAAGAAAATATTAACAGTATTATCCTCTCCGTCAGCTAATTACCCAAAAATTATATACCTTCGGCTGAGTAGAATATATTACCTAGTCTGAAAATCAGTTCCGAAGACTTTCTCTCTCAGAACACACATTGGAATCTTACATATTTGAATTATCTACAACTTTGCTTCCGCCGTTTTCTAATAGATGTCTCTAGGGTCAAACACTGGTCGATTAAATCGGTTAAATCGTTTTATATCGATCTTGGAGATTTGTGTCAACATTAACCCAACAAAATTTTTGTAGAGAGATCTGTTTACAACCCAAACTTATTCTCAACTGAAAATGTCACTTTTAGAGCCGAATTCTCGACATTTGCACGGAATAAGCATGGTGCCAGAAAGATGGTCAAAAGTAGTAGCTAGCGACGGCCAATATTTTGAATAACATTTTTGTAACCGTTTTTATACAAAAAAAAGTCTTAAATTTACAAAAAAAACGGAAGCAAAGTTGTAGACCTAATATTTTCTGAGAGTTGGTGATAATCTTTTCAGTTCATGATAAAATGTCGAAATACATATGAAGAAGGTCGCAGATTTTACGACAGATCCTAAGAATGGACACAGCCTGTGATTTTATTGAGATTCTTCTTTTTTCAAAACTCAAGAATCCAACAGATATTCAAATCAATTTATTTTTCGTTGAACTCAAACGTTTCAATATTTCATCGACGAGAAGTAAACCATAACGTAGTGAGTGTTTCGAAACCTGCGAGAGAGATCTTCTATGAGAGATCGAGAAAATGTTTTTAAAACTTGTATGTTAACTCTTCAGAGCATAAAAAAATGATCCGATCGTTCAGTTTCTCAAAAAAGTCTCAGAGATTATTGTAATAATATAGTGGGACAACTTATTGTCGAATCATGCTTTTCATATGGGATTATGAAATTAATTAATCAACTAATATTTAAAAAAAGACACCTCTTCACCAACAAAAAACAAGGATTTCCTTCTATATTGTGTCTTCGAACAGGTTTATTTCTTTTATAATTTACAATTTTCGAATTTTTCGAAAATTCAGGCTTAGAGAATTTCAAGAACACTTTTCTGGGGAATTATTTATCAGGAAATAATTTTTTGTAGTTTTGAAAATAAGTTCGGATCAAAAAAATCTAAAAAATTCTTATTAATCTTATGCTAAGGATAAGAATATTTTAGGTCTCAAGATCTATGTAACAACAAGTAAGGAAGGGCTAAGTTCGATATATGGGGCCTTAAAAACCTATCGTCCGATTTCGGCGATTTTTAGAATGGGGCTCCCACACAATAAACCTAGTATTTGTGCAAAGTTCTGCACCGATATCTTCACTAGTGCTTACTTTATATATTGTAAAGTAAACGATTCAGATCGTCTTCAAAGTTCTGGTATATAGGAAGTAGGCGTGGTTGTGAAACGATTTGGCCTATTTTCACAACATATCATTGGGATGTAAGGAAACTATTACAAACCAAGTTTCATTGAAATCGGTCGAGTAGTTCCTGAGATATGGTTTTTGACCTATAAGTGGGCGAAGCCACGCTCATTTTCCATTTTGTAAAAAAATCTGAATGCAGCTTCCATCTGCCATTTCTTATGTAAAATTTAGTGTTTCTGACGTTTTTCGTTAGTGAGTTAACCCACTTTTAATAATTTTCAACCTAACCTTTGTATGGGAGGTGGGTGTGGTTATGATCCGATTTATTTCATTTTTGGACTCT
Organism: Zeugodacus cucurbitae; assembly: GCF_028554725.1. NCBI lineage: Eukaryota > Metazoa > Arthropoda > Insecta > Diptera > Tephritidae > Zeugodacus > Zeugodacus cucurbitae. The sequence continues at coordinate 57,150,619 of NC_071671.1, forward strand.
ATTAGGAAGTGGCTAAAAAAACGACTGCAGAAAGTTTGGTTTATATAGCTCTATTGGTTTGCGAGATATGTACAAAAAACCTATTTGGGGGCGGATCACGCCCACTTCCCCAAAAAAATTAAATCCAAATATGCCCCTTCATAGTGCGATCCTTCATTCCAAATTTGTTTTAAATGTGTTTTAAGTTTTCGCCATTTTGTGGGCGTGGCAGTGGTCCGATTTTGCTCATTTTCGAAAGCAACCTTCCTATGGTGGCAAGAAATAAGTGTGCCAAGTTTCATCAAGATATCTTAATTTTTACTCAAGTTACAGCTTGCACAGACGGTTGGACAGACAGACATTCGAATTTGAACTCCACTCTTCACCCTGATCACTTTGGTATATATAACCCTATATCTAACTCGTAGCAACTTTGTTGCGAGAGTATAAAAAATGGACGAGAATTTTTATCCAACCGTAGAACTGTCAGCTCCGCTACAACAACAATAACCTCGCAGACTCTATTCATCTATGAATCCCTTTTAATTATGACATTTGATTTTGAGAACAAACTAGAAACGCCAATAATATAAAAGCGAATAATAACAGCGCTTGCGTTTCAACCAGAAAAGAAAAAGAGAGATCGGAATATTATTTTCTGAAGGTAAAAGATCAAATAAACAATTAATTCAGTAATCTGCAAACTTTCAAATACCGAAGCTTTTAACCGAAAACTATTTAAAGTTCCTAAGTTCTACAACAAAACTAACAACATAATCAACAGCTTCCCATCAGCAATGACCATAAGTAAAAAATTTGCATATTAAAGATATGTAGGTACATGCATTAAATTTTTACACTAAGTCAACAAATGCCAACTTCCCAACAACAATAAAACTCTAAAACATATGCAGACACTACATGAATCCACGATTAATGGCAACAACAAAATTTGGTGCTTTGATGCGGTGAATGACGGTGATTAGTTTTGAAAGCAATGACGCTGATTGTTAGTAACGGTGTACGCGGCAAATCTTTTAAGTACACATGTCTCTATGTAAGTATATAAACATATGTAAAAATAAGTAATAGTTAAGCAAGCAACAGCAAATAAACAACACCAATAACAACAAGCTAATTGATTCAATTTCGTGTACTTACTACTTATGTGTTTAACCCACCGATGGCCGATTTTACGAGATTTTCTTTGTGTTTTTTGGTTTGTTATAAACAAAAATTTTTTGCTACATTGCTAAGCTTTCATGTTAAATTGTTAGTTACTGTTGTGTGGATTTTCTAAAATTTTACTATTTAAATAAGCGGTGTAAAAAATATGTAGAAACGAAAATGTAAGGATTAGCGTTGGCCAGCATAAGCACGGAGGTTTTAAAATTAGTCTTTTATTGTTTGTGGTTGTTGTAAGTCTTTTTTAGTTTTAATTGAAGCACGATTTTTTCGCATTATTTTTTCGAAGTTGCTTTATCGTCTAGTTTGTTTATTGTTTTATTATTGTAGAAGCGTGCCACGCAAAATAAACGCCCTTATTCCACTGCAAAAGGAGGGAGAAACAGAAAAAATTTTGCTTGGGTAAAAACGTAAAAAATGGGTAAATGTTAGTCGGCTATATACAGGATAATAGTAAGTGATTACGCTACAAATATTCTATATGTTGTTAAGGACGCACAGAAAACATAATATGATGATAAATATGTATGCGAAATGTATGGAAAATATGTATGTATGTCTTAAAGTATGGAGATGATAATATATTATTATTATTATGTGGTTAAGGGCAGACAAAGATATTGTCTATGATTAATTTATTTTATTTTATTATTTTTATTATTTGTATTTATTAACTTTGGAAATTTACGATTTGAATTAACTGAAACGTAATATATTCTATAATATTATATATACGATATTGATAACACCGGTCAACAAAATAAATATTGTTTTTGGGGTTTCTGTTCTCATGCTTGAATTCTGCTTCTAAACAAAAAACACTTAAATATTAATCTTTAGTTCTTTAAGTTTGCTTTGGGCTGATCTACATCGATAAGTATATTTTAATTTATTTCATAAATCAAAGATGGCAGCACTTTGATTAACCCGAAAGTAAACAGTATTATTATTTGTAAGAGGCAGAGTAGTGAATTTTAACCTGTTTATTATAGCTGTAATAACAATATTAGTGTTACACTAATATACGATAAAAATATTTTATCAGTGAAAAAGCTAAACAAAAGACTTAAGACACAAACTTGCAGGCAAATAATCACAGCGCTGATGAGTAAATAAGAAGTATATTGAAGAAGAAAACATTCACTTTGAATCACGGAACTGGGTACAGAGAAGCTATAAATGGGTGTAAAATCGTATAATATCTTCCGAAGCGGCGGAACCAAGATATCTATGAAAATTATACCAAAAGGAAAGCTTATAAACCTAAAGAGGTTCTTGTGAATCTGGTGAAGGATTCATTTTGAGAAAATAGCGAAAGTTCTGGAGTGTTCTAATCAATTTCCAGGAGATTCGTAAAATTGTTTGCAAAAAGAGTGAACTTTGGGAATACAACCAAGAAGCTTGATACAATATTTCTGCTGAAATCTATAATAAGTTGATATCCTCACGCTGAATAGCAACATAATAATTAAACTTAAAGGCTTTTCACACAACCAACCATTAATCGATCAATTAAAATTTTGATTGAGAAACCAGTTTTTGCCCTTTACACTGCCGGCTACTTGATAACCGATAAGCTGTTATATATTTTCGTTTTTGCTTTTCATAAGAAGTTGGTAATTTGCATCAGCCGATTGCAATTTTTAGCAGCGACATCTAACGTCGAGTTCTTTTTATACAAAAATTCAGCCAATTCAGACAAAGAACGCATATATAATTACAAGTGCGGTCTTTTAATAAAAAAAAATTAATGTAGCTCTTTATTTTGTATCGAAAAATCTTTTTAATAGAGCAGAGGCCGGTTAATTGATCAATTAGCTCCTGTGTGAAAAGGCTATTAGGGAATGATGATCTAGATGTGCTGCAAATCTCCAGACTTCTACTTCATTTTGAGTGTTTGAAAACGAGAGTAAATTCCAACTTTAAGTGAAAATCCAAGAAATCAAAAATCTGATGGAAGTTAATATCATTTATGATAGAAAATCTGGTAAGTGTGGACATCAAAAACGAATATTAGTAAATTAAAAAATTCATAAACTCTAATTTCACTATAATTTTAATAACAATAAGCTTAATTAATATTTGAATGCTAATTATTATCATTTGCAAGGTACTTGCCTCACCACTTATATATCAAGCAAATAATCCATTATTGACTTAAAGCTCTTAAAATAAGGGAAAGGATTTAATTAAATAGTATCAGTCGACTATATACCGCTACAATGCTGAATTATCAAATACATTTTTTATAAATAAATGTTACTTCACCTTCCACTCACCAATTCAAAGTGAAATTATCAACTAACTACAATAAAACCTAGTATATCAAAATAATAAGTATACATGAGTTGAGAAATTCAAAAAGTTAAAGCTGGAGTATCTGAGATTATTTCAACTTTAAAAATACTTGAAGCCAACACCTTTACTATTTAACTGCATATTACACATAAATTAGATTTTATAGACATAAAAAAGTATAATTTTCAAAAATATTTAGAAATTTTATCTACAGCTCAAATACACCATCAGGAACTGTCGCCAAACACATTCCACATAATTAATTGCTCGCCTTATATACGAGTATGTTGCATGTCAATTTTGCAACAAATAATTTTCATGTGTATTAAATTTGCGCGCATTAATTTTCCGCGCCGCTGACACGAGATAAGAAATATAGCTAAGCGAGAAAAGGGCTGCACTGCGCATGCGCAACAACGACAAAAACTATAAATCATTTGTGTGGCAAGTCAAAATGTGCCAATTATCGGTGAATTTCTCTAACCGCAAATATTTCCCTATTCAAACAATCGTGCATAAGTGTCTAAGAAAAACAAAAAAAAGTAGCAAAGCCAAAAATACAAAAAAAAAAAAAAAATATTAAAAAAAGTGTCTACACTTTCGTTAAAACAATTGCATACTAACATGCTTGAAATAAATTGCTTTCTCGACGACACATATTTCGTCGTCGCTTGCCTTTTTATGCTGTATAACTGTCACCTCACCTTTTTACACATAACGGCGTATGGTGAGGCACAGAAGCGCCACATTGACGCCGCGACAAGTTACAATGAAAGGGAAAACTTTCAATTTAAATGAAATGAAATGAAAGAAAAAGCTTTTTGGCTGAAAGGAAATAAAAATAACGGAGCTACATGACAGAAGTGAAAAAAAAACAAAAATAAACAATTGGGTATGAAGCAAGTTGTATGCCACAGGAACCTACTTATGTAAGCCGAATGGAATATGCATGAATTTGTATGCCTGAAATATGTGTGTATGTAAACATATGTGAAAAAATTTAAAAATAAAAAAATTCAAAAAAAAAATTCACAAAAAAATTTTCAAAAAAAAAAATTAAAAAAAAAATTAAAAAAAAAAAATTTCAAAAAAAGATCAAAAAAATAGTCGAAAACCGCGCGAACTAAACATGACAAACTACCCAGCGTCTGCCGTTGTTGTTGTTTTAGCGCCAAAAACAAATAATTTCAGCAGTTTTGAGTGCTAACAGTGGCAACTGCCGCCCAACTGCCTGCCCGCAGCTTATATGTAATGTATAAGTAAGTATGTATGTGTGTGTGACTACATATGTGTATAATAGTGTTTGTGTGTGTATGCATTATGTACATACCTTCCTCATCGCCCAACTTGTAGACCAACTCCTTAGCGCGATTTGGTATGTTTTCGAATTTCTCGAGTATGACTCCTTTAATGTGTTGCGCCCAGAGACGTTTCTGGTCACGATTTTTGGCTGTCAATTTGATTTGATTACGCGGCTCATGGTATGGTATTACATAAAAGCTCGTCGGTTCGCCGGATAAATGTTCGCTTAGCATTAGATTATTTTGCTGTGTGAAGAAAAGTACATATAAATAAAAAAAAAACAGATGAAAAGAAATGAATGAGTGCAAAGCAAATATAGGTGGAAATTTATGGTAAAAGTAAAAAGTGGCAACTGGTGTGGCAATGACATGTGTTTTCTCACTTGATTATGTATGTGACTTACGTGTATGTAACTCTTGAATTGTAGACGATTATCCTCTTTGGATTTGGTAATGATCAGCATTGTGTCGAAAAGGAAGACCATGCGTGGCTTATTGTGCTCCATAAGGAGACCCTCTTGACGGAGTTCACCCAAAACGGTGAGTTCTACAAGAAATGATTGAAAATAATTTAATATATTGAAATTGACGGAGTTCACCCAAAACGGTGAGTTCTACAAAAAATGATTGAAAATAATTTAATATATTGAAATGTATATAAGTAAGCTTAATTATAAAAAATAAAATTTTTATTTTTTTTTATTTTAATAGCAATTTAAAATTTTAATAAGGGTGGCAACTAAATTTACTAAATTTCAAAAATTTAACTTTTATATAACGTTTAATTTTGTACACACATAGTATACAAAAAATTCCAACTTTCTCATTTAATTTAAAAAAATGCGTCAGGTGGCAACTCTATTTTTTTATAAAATACAATAACTTTTCTTAAAGTGTATTAAATTAGATTATATTGAATTTGTTTGATTTAGCAAAAAAAAATAATTGTTCAAAATCAGGTGGCAACTCTAAAAATTTACTTTTTTTAAACGAATTGCAACAATTATACTCATAATGCAAATTTATTGTATTCGATTATTATTTCGATTTCAAAATTAAAAAATATTAGATCAGGTGGCAACTCTAAAAATTAACATTTTTAAAATAAACTGAAATAACTATTCTTGATATGCAAGTTTATTATATTCAATTATTTTCTATTCTATTTTGTTTTTTTTTCAAATAATTTATTTAAAAATTTAAATCAGGCGGCAACTCTAAAAATTTAATTTTTTTAAATGAATTGCAACAATTATACTCATAATGCAAATTTATTGTATTCGATTTCAAAATTAAAAAAAAAAAATAGATCAGGTGGCAACTCTAAAAATTAAAATGTTTAAAATAAACTGAAATAACTATTCTTGATATGCAAGTTTATTATAATCGATTATTTTCTATTTATTTCAGACCCCTCTTCAGGTTAGTATCGCAACACAAAAAACCCTTTCAGAAAAAATTTCAACTAACCTCTAATATTTTTTACCACTCATTATACATTTTTTTTATAAATTTCCCGTCTTTCAACTCACCTGGTCCCAACCAACCGTCCAATATACCCGATAGTTCTTTAACTCTGATTTGTTGCTCCAACTTACGCTTCACCTGATCGATATTACGCGCCACTTGTCGCATGATCTCGTAGGCTTGCAACACTTCCTTCACATCACAATGCTTGCGAAGGTTCTGAAAGCAAAAAAAAAAACAATATTTTAATAAAAATATAAAAAATATTTCTTTATGTGTCGTGTATGGTACTTACGTCCAATAGCAGATGATATTTAAGTATGCGTTGCACCGGCTTTAGCAAATACGAGCCGAGTGGCAATTTGTGTTGCAACATTTTTTGTGTGGACGTCAGCAGTGCGTTGGTGTGTGTGGCCTGTAACAGTTTGGTCAACAGTGATATGGCTTCAGGATAACTTGTACTGTAAGGAAGAAAGTGAAGAAATCGATTAAGATAGATACTTAAATATCATTATTAGAGAGTAAATTTATGAATATAATAATATTAATATAATTTTAATTATTTTTTTAAATATAAATTTAATAAGAATGGCAACTCTATTTTAACATATTTTAATAGAAATAATCTATAATATTTGTTGTCGTTTATAGATTTGCAGATTTAATTAATTGTTTATTTTGTTTTGTTTTTTTAAATGTGATTTATAAACAGGTGGCAACGCCACAAATTGACATCAATTCAAAAAAGTTTTGTATTATTAAACAAAGAAAACATTATATACATCTATTTATTGGTCTTTTACAGTGAAAATCTAATATAAATTTCTAATTTAATATTTCAGTTAAACGTTTGAGAACCACTGGCCAATCAAATATGAGGTGAAAGTGAGAAATTTTGTTTTCTTAAGGCACAATATTATTACCAAAAATACTATTTTTTATCCATAACATAATTATCCAGTTGCGATACTTTAGAGAAACATTTCTGAAGACAAGAGAACCCTTTTAGAGTTCTAAGCCAAGATTTGGAAATAATTTCAAGTTCCCATTAGACACAAGCTTCAATGCTTCTTGGGTGACCGATAATTTTTTCATCTTTCGTTCAAATTAATTCAAAAACAAAAACAAACACTTATCACCTCATAAAAATCAGCATTGACAAATGGAAAATTCCAAACGCTATGGCAGGGTCACCGCAAACAAAAGTTTCAAATGCCAACCAAAGTGCAACTGTCAAAACGCAAAGCATTTCGGAGCAACAAAAAATAACCAAGCAAGTATGGCACATAAATTGCTTTGACAGCAGGAGTCAAATACCAAAGCGACAGAGTGTCAGTCAAAGGCAAAGCGGACACAAGGTGTGCGAGCGGGTGGCAATGCTGATGGCAGCAGCAAAGAATGCAAATCACAGACATGAAATCATCGCAATTTTTGCATTTTCTGTAACTATTTTTTGATTTGTTGTTTTTATTGTATTTTTGCAACAACAATTGCAGTGGCTGCAACAAGTACTCGCAACTGTTGTTGTTCGCCTGTCAGCGTGCACTCAACTAACTGACAGTGACAGAACACAACAGCCAACAGTCAGGCAGTCAGCCAGCGAGCGAGCGCACTGATAGCACAGCACTCCCACGAAAGCTTGGCGATTTGAAATTCTTGCACAGTTAGCCCAGAACTGTCCGAATGGCTTATTGGTAATGTCATCACTTCATGCTGATGCTAACTAACAGTGTACTACTACTGAAGCTCGAGACTTCCAAAGCCAAAGTCAGTTGTAAATATGAATGCCAGTGAAGCGCAAAAACAATAAAAATAACAACAGCAAACAGTAAATAAGTAATAGATGGCGTGTTTGACAGCAACGAACTTCTAAGCAGCCACCAACAATCTAAGCAACCATCATCCACCAGTTATTTTGGTTGCATCTAGTGGAGCAGCAATCAGCGCTTGTCTAACTAACTGTCCAGCAAGCAAGCTAACTAGACACCTATGCACGAGTATGTTTCGGCTGACTGCCTGACTATCTGCATAGTTAACTGGCTGTTTGATTGCTTGGTCGGCCGGTTGGCTGGCTTTCCTGGCTGTGGCCGTTTGCCAAATGAAGTAACTGGACTGTCTCAACTGGCTGCGTGTCTATCTTGGTTATGCTATCACTCGTTGCACTCGACTGTCTGCCACGTTCGCTTTAAGCCAACAACAACAATTCTAGGTACTACAGGCAATATTCTAACCTAACTACAGTCGACGTGATAAGTATGCGCACACAATGGGAAACCGCAAAACGTTTTCTTTTCTTTTTCTTTTCTAATTTCTAGCTGGTTGTTCTTGCGGAGAAATCAAGATCATTGTTTTCTTCTGGTTTAGTTTCTGCTTCTTCTTTTTTATTTGTTTTTATTAATTTAATTTATTTTTTCTTTTTTAACTACAACACGCTTCCACCACTTTCATGCTCTGTTAACTGATTAACCATGTTGGGGCATTGCTTTGCTGGCTAGCTCTTGCTCTGTTGTTGTTGCTATGCATCATTGTTTTTGGTGTGCAAATAAAATTTAATTTAGTGTCCGTTCTGGTGAAAAGAAAAGCTCCTATGATTTTGGAATAATAAAATCAGCCACACGAAATTGGCAAGCCAGTTGCGCGAAATCTGATTAGAGAAACGAAAGAAGCGGCAAGAAATGAACAGGAATTTATAAAAAAAAAAAGAAAAAACCATTGAACGGTCATTAAATATGCGAAGTCTACCTCACCGTTATTGTTTTCTTTTTCGCATTATTTTTCTTGTATATTTATTCTTCCAAATGTTTCCTCTTTGCTTTGACATTCCCAATACTTCTTGTTTAATTTTTGAACAGAACCCTAAAAGTGGGCTTCATATTTAGTATCTGAGCTGGAAGCATTATTTTTCTCTTTCTTCATCAGAAACTACATTTGTATTTTCACTTTCGTTTATTATTTCCTATATTATTATATTTAGTAAATTTTTCAACATAACCCTAAATGTAGGCAACACTTCAGATAGTATCCGAGCCTGCAGCATTATTTTTGTCTTTTCGAACAGTTTTTTAATATGTTTTAGAAACTGCTTCACCTCACTTCACATACACGTTTAATTCTATTGTTTATTATAATTATTTCTTCATTTCTGTGATGTTACTCATCTAATTAGAAAAAATTTCAAAGTAATCCTAAATGTAGGCAACACTTTAGTTTAAATTTAGTGTAATTTAGTAAAGTCACACACCTAAAAATATTAAAAAATGAAAATGATGTCCTTTTGTAGGAAAATATATTCTTCAATGCCAAAATTTTTTTCTGAATAACTATATAATATTGAAAAAAATATGAACAAACTACTAAGTAGTACTTAAGAAAACTATTGTAAATTATTATTTTTTTATAAAACAAGCTTTGTGCTAATATTCACTTACCAATATGTTGTGTATACATCAAATCTTTCGCGTAATTCTATAAAACATTTCGCTATTTTTCCCGGTTCCATACCAGAGTTGATTAACTGTTTCAGGAGCGTCGAGTTGAACTCATAAATCTCTTCAATATTTGAGAAGAGTATTTTCAGTTCGTCATAACGTAGGCAGGCACGTTCCTTCCAATCCGAGAGATAACTGCAAAATTTGATATAAAAGTTAGAGAATTAAATTGAAATATTTGAGAGAAAAAAATAAAGGATACTTGTCAAATAAGAGGAATTCAGAGTTGCTCAATAAAATTTTTTTACTCACCCTTTAATGACCTGCCCCAAGTCTTCCACAAAACTGCGTTCAGAGTCGACTATCTCCAGCATAGCACGCTCCAAAACGCTCATACCACTATGTGGATCCATAAGTTCGTTCTCACTTTGATCCGCGAGACTCTCAACACTCGCCAAATACGATGTGGCCAGTTTGCCGTTTAAATGATCCGAACCGGAACTTGAACTGGACGATGTTGAGCAAATGGATGAAGAAGACAGCGGACGATGTTTGAGTTTGGCAATATCCGGTAACATTGGACCACCTTTACGCGACTCTTTTGGCGAGAACTTTGACTTAATATCTGTTAGACGATCCAAACTCTCTGCCGACATTTTGCTCGCCTCCTCAAGCTCTTCTAGCTGTTGCGCGGTGGGCAATTTAATTGGTACCGCACCACCCAATGTGTTGGCCTTCGCTGCCAGGCTTTTAGAGCGTGCATAGGTCAGCATGGGTGAACCGGACACCGTCGAGGCGCACGCTGCCGATGAGCTGCGCACTAAAGGTTTAGAGATCACTGGCTTATTAATAGCTTCGATGAGTTCAACACTTGTCATGGATGAGTTCATGGTATCCTTTTCGCTGAGCGTAAGTGTGGCGAGTTCGTTTGTGATTAGTGGATAATTCAGAGTTTCAACAAAGTCAGTGGGTGACAAAGGTGCTGTGGCGATGAACTCTTTAGACGGTATTGGTGGCGGTGTATTGAGCGCGGTAGCGACATTATTATTGTTGTTGCTTTTATTATTATTATTGTGATTACGGTTTTGATGTTGTTCCACCGTCAGCGGTAAGCTAGTTGGTGGCGACGGTGTACAAGCGGCGGTTATCATTTGCGATGTTGTGGCCAATTGCTCCATTTCAATTAGTTTAATACTTTCTTGGCGTTCATAATTCGGCAGTGACAACTTGTAGTTGGTGCTAAAGTTGAAAGCACCAAGCGGTTCTTGCGATTTTATGGCTGAGGTACGGTTATTTGTCGGTGTAACCTCACCATCGCCTATCGAAGCTTCCGCACACGGTATTGGCACCACAGCCGGTGTAGGTGGTTTCTTCAGATTACGCACGGGCTTCGCTTCAGGATACGAGTGAAAGTTAAGCGCATCCAAGTATTCCGAACTCGAATCGAAGGTCTCAACTAACTCGCTACCCGACTGTGTTAGCTTGCCGGTGATCTTGGAGAGCGGTATGTGTGAGAGCTTCACTTTGTGTATACTATTCGGTGTTGAAGTCGCGCTCGGCGGTGGCGCTTTCTTCACGTACCGATGATGCAACGCTGGCGATTGGAGCGGACTGGTTAAGTGCGTTGGTTGTTGCTGTAGCGCGTCTAGGTCCACAGTTTCCACGCGCTCCTCCGCATCCGTGTGTGTAATTATACGTTGGACATTCGGTGACAATATGCGTATTTGATTGCGATGCTTGCTGGGACTGTTCAAACTGCTGTTGCTGCCCGAGCTGTGCAGAAATAGTGTTTCACGCGACAAGCGTGAGCCCGTTGGGCTATTATGACAGCCGCTACCGCTTCCACTACCGCTGCTGCTGCTGCGTTGACTGTTTGAGAATGAGGAAGAGAGCGAATTGAGACTACGACTACTCTCACTGTAAGTCTGTTTTATGCTGTGATTATGGACGATGCTGCTGCTATAGTTTTTGTTGTTGCTGTGGCTATTGCTATAGGCGAGGTTAAGCAAGGCAAGCGCAGTGTTGCGATCGCTGCCAAAGCCGCTGTCTGTAGATGAACTCCAAGAAGCTAAAGCTTCTGGCGACTGTTCATTTGTCAGACGTTTTTGTAGCACCGGTGAAGGTTGTTGCTGTTTCTGTTGCTGTTGTTGCTGCTCTTCCCCTACAGCGTGACAATTACTCTTATTTCGATTGCTGTCACTACTATTACTGTTATTGTTGTTGTTATTGTAGCTGTCTATATGAAAAGTATATTCGACGCTTAACTTTTCCTCCGAGCTGAAACTTGAACTGCGACTACTCTGATTGCTGAGCGTCGGCGAGTCGCTGTGATTGCTTGCTGCGCTTACATTACCGTTAGAATGCACATCAATGCTACAGGCGTTCTCGTTGTTGTTGTATTCGCTTATTCTTATATTTTCGCCACTGTTGCTGCTGTGCTGATTTTCATTACTATTATTATTATTATTATTGTTGTTGTTGTTGTTTGTGTTATTGTTAGTATTTTTGTTGCTGGCCTCGAGCGCACTCGTCAAGGTGTCGTAGATGCCCAAAAGCGATGGTGCCAATTCTGTGGAGCTGCCTGCAAATGAACGAGAAGAAGAAGAAATCGGTTAGTTCAGTTGTAAATTAGATGAGCATGCATGAGTATAGTTAACGAACATGATTTGCATATCTGCGATAATGGTTTTCTAATGCAAAAGTTGAGTTAAAAATAGTTTGTAAGTATGTATTCATATATTAGTTGTATATATGAAGTAAGGTTGCCATCTTCATAGAAATTAAGGGATCAGTTCTTTACTGATTTCGATAATACGTTATTTATACATAGAAACCTCCATACCTCATACTAAATAACAGTCGGAAAGGTTACGAAAAGCGCGACTAATATCAACTTTCCCAAGAAGCCGTCTTAAAGAATCGAAGAATATTTATGAATCCCAAGGTTTCTTCGGTTACAGACAAAGAATAACTGAAGTCACAAACCCAACTTATCTAAATCTAGAATTTATAACAGCAATGGTACGTGCTACGTGTAAAATTATCTACTAAGATCAAAACTCAGATCTTGTACTTGTGGTTCAATTACATTAGAATCTCCCTTAGGAATCTGAAATTCGAACACTAAAGTGGCAAACGATCTTTATTGATCTTCACGAGAAAGCACGATCATAAAAAAAACACGTTATTTTGTACGGGCAAGTGAACTTAATCTATCCCCAAGCCTTTTAGTACTCTTTTGAAGGCACTTGAGTCAAGATGAAGTCTAACTTCAGCGAAAAGATCCGATTCGGTGGAAATTACACATATTATACTCCAACTGAGAGGTCAATTTATAATTTATCTGCCTTCTCTCCCGACATATCCGGTCGAAAAAAGAGGCCGCTAAAACGCCCGACAAATTCTTCACGTTCAATAAATTCATGGTTCCAAGTGAGATCTAATTAAGAACATTTAAAAACTAAGAGGATTTGATGAATTTTCTACGTTTTTTCGACTCTAGCTGCGCAATAGTTTTCAAATTGGAACATTGGGAGCCGTGGAAGATATGCCGTCTCAATCGGTTGAAGAGATGGAGTTTCAAAGGTTCAGCATTGTCCGCGCAATCCTTGGATTCTATCAATACCATTCTAGCAAGTTCCAGAAGGTGAAACCTCGAGGTTGCAAGGTGAGAAGTACCATTGAAGACTCCTACATTACTTAGATCCCTATTTCCTAAAGCGAGCTATAGTGTCCGCTATCAACACTACCCCAAAGAGTTTTTTATGAAGACGATTTTATGGTACGTTCTATGTTGATGATGTTACAAGATCTCAGGTGTCGCTATAACGTCCATGGCTTGACACATCCCTTATTGGTGTGGGTCTGAGGAACATGAGAAGCGCTGGATATGTAAAAAAACCTGTTGAAATCATATAAAATTAAAACAAAATCTGGTGGCAACCCAGAAATGAAATACAATAGTAATGCAAATTGCAAGCCACTTCAATGCGACATACTTATTTTTATTGCTGTAGTCAATAATGTTACACTAATTTATGTGGCATGCACAATATGTTCACCTGATTGCCACAAACGTTAACGAAATGTCATAGCAGTTGGCATAACTACCAAACAAGCACTGGCACATTTGTGGCAATCAGCTAAGCTGCCGGTCAGTTCGTCCGTCAGTTAGTCAGTCAAACAATTTGCAGCAAATACCATCAACTTTGTTGCAAGTGGCACGCAGCACTTATGTACATTTCGTGGCGATTTTAACTGATGTGTTGCATGTTGAAGAACGTCTGCAATGATATTGAGTTGTTGTGCTCCACTAGTACTGGCACTAAATATTTAACTGTATGTGTTTATGTGAAATTAAATTTGCATGCCGAAACGAACATGCCATAAGCGATTGATTGATGGCGGTAAACGAACTGACAGCCAAAGCCATAACCAGCGAGATGTGGCAGATTGGCAGTTGAAAAGTCAGCAAGTCTTTGTACAAATCATAAGCCTAGCACGAAGACTTTACGTAGACGTAGCGCTTGTCTAAACCCTACGAGCAGTAATTACACGCTTGACTTAGTTTAAGTTTATAATTGAAATAATAGTTTATTACGATTTTGTATGAGACTTGCAAGGGAAGAGCCATACTCGGGGATATGAGGGCGATCTTTTCTACTATCCACTCTAAGCATTATTAAATATGCAACATGTGTAAAATGCATCCCTGCCATTATATGTCAAAGAATTCAATTAATCAATTCGAGCATTTGAGTACTTCAGGACTAAGCGTTATTCTACAAGCTCATCGTTCTGTCTTCGGTTCCAGTTCTCCACATAATTATATTTACATAGTGAGAGAGTGTAGGTGTCTGTGTTTGTGGCAAAAATACCTCAAGTTAAATCAATAATAATAACAAATTGTTGCATTTTCCATTGGCAATTTGCGTTCGCACGCATCCATCACTGACAGGCGAGCTATTGATTTCTGCATTGGTCCCTATTCAATACCTTGCCCAACACAGTATGTCATTATGCATTTTACTTGGCATGCGGCATCGACATTGGCCGATTGATTTGAATAGTGATTTGAGCCGTTTATGCCGATGAATTGTTAACAGTTTTTGTGCACTTTCATGCTAAGGTAATCATTAACCAGGCGCAACGTAAATTTTTGCAACGAACTGGAGGGCGTCGTTTGGCCAGAAATGGTCATTGTGGCGCCAGAAATGTATAGAACTAGTAATTTCTAAACGTAGAATGGGTGATTGTGAAAACATAATGGTATGAGCGAAGAAGTGGGTTTTCATCATAAAAATTAATTAGCATAAAATAATTCTAGCATTCATAGTTGTAAGATTCGTACTTATAGTCGGAAGAAGGGAATTTTCAAATTAAATATAGACCAGATTCTATTTGAAATAGAGACTAACTTTAGAAAAAAATTTCAATTTAACTCAAGTAGTTGTTGATTCTGGATCTTAAGATGAGTTTATAAATTAGAGTTGCCTGTTAAAAATTCAGGATTAATACTAAACTATAGTCATAGATTCTAGATAAAAATGTTCTTTATATGTATGTTAAGATAGAATATGAAACCTTCATATATATCTTTTATCAGATAGTTTCATTAAGTTAAGTTCTATGAATTTTCCATTTCTGGTTCGTTGAAATGAATTCTGTTTGTTTTTCTAGATATTACATTTATCCAAAAAATTTACTCACTTATTCTAAACTCACTGCATATAATATGGTAGTGAAAGGGTTAAGCTACTGTACTTGTAAATGAATAGATTCAACTTGAACTAATTTGAGACCGTACTTTACTCCAAATGATTTCATATATAGCTTATAGTGTTTTCACACAGCCAAATTAATTGATCAATCAAAATTTTAATTGAGAAACCCTTGTTTGCCCTTCAAACTGCCGGCTACTCGATAACCGATCAGCTGTTACATATTTTTGTTTTTGCTTTTCCTAAGAAGTTGGTAAGTTTCATCATCTGCTCGGTTTATTGATCAATTTGCTCCTGTGTGAAGCTATTAAAAATCGTTTCTCCTGACTCCTATAAAAATGGATCAATGTACATACATATGTCTAGATGTTTTAATCAATCCCCAAAGAAACCTTTCAAAGCAAACTTTGGCGTTGACCAACGAATAAAAGATATCGAATTTACATCGATAATAGATATATAGAGCCAACGAATTCTTGTAAGGCTATGCATGGGTAGATAATCATAAGTCAGATTGGTGTTGGGTACACAGGTTTTGAGCTATGCTATACCATTAAATATTCCGTCTTAATCGGGTCATCTTGGGCCTATTAGTGATCCCATAAAAAAAAGAACTAAAGAAACTATTTTGAATTGGCATCATAAAGGACAAGCATTTACAGCTGTACAAGTGGGATCCGTTGCGACCTCAAACAGCCTTCTAAACTAACTTAACTTTGAGTTTTCAAGGGCTTGTTCTTCGATAGATACCTTCCTAAGATTGTTTTTTTTTTTTTAATTACCTTTGGAAAACTAATAATTAAGATTCAAAGTGATACTTGACTCCGAAAAGTTCTCCATACCAGAATCAATGTTGGATTATTTATGTTAATAGATTTCATGGTGCTAAAAGAATGGATAATCCAAATAGCTGCGTTGGAAAACATTAGAGGAACTCCATACTGATCAATCCTATAAGATAGCCTCAAAGGTAATGCCTTCGATATCGAGAACAGTTGTTACAAGAAAGAATCTCTCAACACTTTGAGAAATAGCTAAGAAAACTTTCATATCAAAACAATCGATCCTTTAAGACAAAATTCTCTTAACGACACAAAAATCATTCGCAGTATTGATATTACCAAGGTCATCAAGCTTCAAGAAAAGAAGATATTATTACATTTATCAAAAAAGAATTAAACTAGTTCTTCACTCTCTCAACATTCTTAGGCAATATTCCAAGTAGATATTACATCCAAGCCAAGAAGGTAGCAACTAGCATACTGTTGCTGAGTAAATAAGACGTGATCGCTTCCTTGACTACCAACTAAACATACTCACACAGACATTCATATATACAAATGTAAATGCTGCATGCCACACTCATATCAGCTCATTACAATTAATCTAGCAATTGCTCAGTAGCTAAGCCACAAATAAACAGTTGTTAGGCAGCAAGTCGACAATGAACTGACACGTAGGCTGCATGGACAACACAGACACACACACACAAACACACTTCCAAATATAATAGATAAAATGTAGCGAAGGCAACGCGCAGTAAGTTAGTGAGTTACCTACTGCAGTTGCATGCAACAAACAAACAGTAGCCAACGGCAACTCTAATTGCAACATTGACGTTGCAGCGATTACAGACAGACAGCACAATGAAGCGAAGCGAAAAATGAATGGACCAAGTAGCGGCGGCTAAGCGTTGGACCGGCCATGGAAGTGGTAAGTACGAGAAAATTGAAAACTTTGTGCCACTGACGTGATGCGCTAATTTCTGGTTGCCGACAACGGTTTACCGACTAACACTTTGTTATTGTTGATGTTAGTATTGCTGTTTGTGTGTTGCATGTGGCATGTTGTGTGAAATTTTTGACAAATGCGAAGTTGTGTTACCGTTGTTGCAACTCAACGGCTCGACGGCTTTTAATTGAGGATGACTGAGTGGTTAACTGATGGACGCGGCGTACAAGTGGCAGACTAACTGATTTGGCAATAAACTAACGAATGTGGCATGCTTTAAAATTAAACTAAATGAATAACTGTCTAACTAACTGACTGGCTGACTAACTGACTGGTTGACTGACTGACTGACACTGAGGCTTCAACTAATTATTTACGCGCTCTACTTTTCATTTTGTTAACCATTTTGCCGAACAACTTAGCTCATTCATTTCGGGCATTCGCCAAAGACGGCAGTTGCGTGGGTTGTTGCTACTATCCAACGAATCGGTTCGTGGTAGCACTTTGTGGCCGTAACAACTGACCCACTTGATTTTATGAAATTTGTGGCAGCCACTTGCTCATGTTACCCCATGGTTGATGGACGGACAGCGAATTGACTTATGCCACAATATATGTATGTTGCAGCTTGAGTTTTTTGTTGTAGAGCACTTTTAAAAATGCTTTGCAGGCAAATTTCATTTCATTTCGCGCGTTGATGGGCAGACAGGTTCCGCGGCTTGAGCCAGAATACCTGTCAACACATCACAGCTGCCTGCCAACATATGGATACACATTTACACGCTTTATATACAAATTTTAGCGCATAAAAAGCACGTTGTGGCAGATAATCTTCCGTACGTGGGCAGGTGTTGCACGAATTTCAAGCAAGCAGTGCTACCTCATCCAGCATAGGTAAGTGTGTGGCAGGTGCTTCGCATACGTTTGCATTTGTGGCATGCTCTATTTATGTTAAATTAATTGCCACAAATGTTAATTAAAAGCCGCATTTTGTTTGATTGCAGTGAAATTTTGCTGAAAGTATGTCCGCCAAAGCGACACATTTCGCATGATTGATTGACTGAGTGAGCGTTCAGATATTGATAATGAGAAGGCGTTGTGCTAATCTATATTTGCGTTCACTGGCGGTAGACAAGGTGAAAGTCGTTGCGCTGTGAAATCTTCTTTAATTTTTGCTGATTTGATACTGTATACTAAGAGTTATGCATATTGATTTATTATTATTTTTTCTTAAAAAAAATGAGAAACAGGCGAGACACTAGGTTTTTTCCTCAAATGGAAGACATTCTGTCATATAGTTTGCAATGCAAAACTCCGAAAAAGATGTAAACCTACGCTATAAGGATCACAACTCTTCCTAAATTACAGTTCCTCTTTCCTGTAACCCCAAAATCCATCCAAACAATATTTCAGAGATTTGAAGTTTTAATGGACGGAACTCTCCAGCGAACAGCTCTCTACTACACTACCTTGCCCTAACTTACATTGAATACTCGAAAACTCATCATTAGTGACATCTAGTTTGAGCTCTTTTTGAGATACCTTCAACCACCAGTTAACCAAAAAATACAAACCAGGCCGAGTTCTTGAGATAAGTAGTATTTTTATTGCATCAAACAGCAACCATAACCTCTAGAGGACACTTAAGAATAATGGGTTATCTCGGTCAAGAAAAGTGAAGAATTGATCATACATTTTCAACAAAAAATGTTATTTAAATATATTATTCACAAGACGAAGGATTGCCACAATATTATGGGGTACACTACTGAAGGGGTCGACTTTGACCGTGCGAAAATCATGATGGTTCTGGAACAATAAACCGGATTTTTTTTTTCATACCGAAGAGTGGAGACACATCTAAGATGACTCTAGGTACCTGAGCTATAAACAATTACTTCACTAACTCACTTTCAGAAACTGGAAACCATAAAGATTTAAAGGTCCAACAACTACACCTGCGGCCACGCACAGCTTACCTTGCAAACATTTCTTGTGCACTTATATTAATCAATATTTTATAACGGCGCCTTTTGCGGTATCGAATTTTTTTATTTAGAAATAAGAAAGTTTCTACTTACTAAATACATTAAAACCAAACAATTTGAAGAAATCACGAAATTATGAAAAAAATTCGAAATAAGCAGGCGAAGTGGTAAGCTATGCGTGACCGCAGGGTAGCTCCTGTGCTACTGAGATCGTTTTGGCCAGAGTGGATCGTAGAAGCGGAGGATGAAGTCATATGTAGAAGTTCACGCAAGTGAGGAAGATTTCTGACTGTCATTCACTTGAGAGTGGCCAGTAACGATTCTTTTGCATGTGGCTCAAGCAGCTGGTAGCCAACAGACATCCGTTTGAAGGCGAGCTAAAGTGAGAAGGCGAATCCTGCTTATGTGGTTGTACGTAGGGTGTGGGACCCACTACATAAAAACGAATTACCAACGAGCTGGATGCTCCAGCTCTAAAAGTGATCGATGCAGTCACGCTGGTGGAAGCCGAGGAAGAGGGAGACCTTCACTCCGATGGAAGGACCTGGCTTCACTTGACATTACCAATTGGTGCCAAACTGCCAAAAAAAAGATGCGTGGCGCGCTGTTGTGGACTCGGCTAAAACCGCGTAAGCGTTGTCTACGCCAGTCAAGAAGAAGAAGGATCGTAGGATCTTCGCCGAACTGTTTGCTCTTAGTAAGGTTTGGCTTAACACAACTGTAAGGGTCCTTATTGAATACTGTCCAATGGTAAGCTAAACATCCTGAGATGGAAGTAGAATCTAGTCTCTTTATTCTTCATATTGCAGATTTTGCTAGACTGAAGCTGAAACATTTCAGTAAGACTAACTGCAGCGAACCAGATGTATTGAGGCTATTGAAATTAGTCACCTCACCTAGACTTGTCGACTCTCTTGAGGGTCTTTGTTATGCATACTTAAATTTGCGACATTTGCGATTTGAGTTGTGAAATCTTTGTGCTTTTTAAACTAGCCTAAAGGTGAAATATGAAGAATTCCTATAATTCGTTCACCTGAAGTGTCTTTATATAACTATTTTCCATACTGTGCACTCATAACCTCACATATGTATTTCTTATATAAAACATATTTTTTATGTACTTTAACAACTTGTATCCGCTACATAACGGTTTTGGTTAATTTCATTCAAAATACAAGCAGTATTTTTTAACAGAAAAACAAAAACAACTCTTGCGTTGATCGATGCCACAAATTTGCAACAAAACAGGCACAATTAATCCCATTAAAATTATCAGCGCTTAAAAGCTGACTAATTAATAAAAATCCATTCGGACAAAGATGATGATAAAGCGCAAAACAAAATGAAAGCAAACGAAGGCATATGTATGTATGAAAAAAGTCTACACTTTGGCTTGGACATTACGAGAGTTAATTGCATAATATCTAGCTGCAGCCTATGCAAACAACAACAACAACAACCACAGATCAATGTTACCAACAAAAACAAATAAAGCTCCAACACGAGCTATGTCTTATCAACCACACTAGAGCTGGTTTGCTGAAGCCCCACCACCAATTCCAACAACAACAACAATAGCAACATGTTGCGCACATGTTAAGTGGCGCCGTTCGACACTTGACCAGCGACGCCTCGCCCGCAAGCCGGGAAACATGATCTCTTAAGTTTAAAATGTTTTAGTATTTGTTGTTGTTAAAGTTTTCTTATTATTTTTGTTGTTGTTGAAGTTTAATATTTGCATATTTCATGTTATTGCTGTTTACTGTTGTAAATTTAAATGTATCAACATTAATACACAGTAACAACAACAAATAGCAACAACGCGCGCGCGTGTGCATAAAATGCAACACAACTACATTCGAAAAAATCAATAAAAAAACGAAAAAGTTTGAAAAGCGAAAAATCACAACAACAACAAAAGCAGAAAATCAAAAATGCAAAGCTGGCAAATGTAAAACGAAAATCCGCTCGGCGCCGGGCGTATTTATCACAGACACAGCGCAGCAAACAATAAAAACAAAAGCAAAAGCAAAAACATAATAACATACACGCAGTCAGTCGGCCGTCGGTCCACCGTAATTCCTGCTTGTCGTTTGGTCACCAAAAATGTCAACGACCAAGGCAACACAAACAACAACAAATGCAGTTGCTGCCCAACCTCCCTGGCCTACCAACTTCACCACTTTATTTTAAGCTGACATTGCCATTGCCGCATTTCACGAGCACACAACAACAACAACATACGATACATAATTGCTGTTGGTGGCGGCTGCAACAATTGCCGATATTACGCCACATTGCGCATTCCATGCATAAATTTCCAATGTCAACGACGAAGGAGGCTGGCAATCAGCAAACGACGACGGCAAATCTATGGCGCATGCGTGAACGTGAATTGTACGCATGCGCAGTCACAGCCGCACTGTTGTTGCACTGAGTCACTCACTAAATCAGCAGTGATCGTCAAATGGCGAGCAAGTGAAGCTCAAGTGCAGCAGAGCGGCAGGCAGCATGTCAATTAAGCGATGGCGGCGCTGGTGGCGTGCTGCATGCATGTTGACAGTGAGACGCGACGCGGCTGCGCGCTATGACATTTTTATCACACGTCTGTGGGGACTAAAAGCACTAATAGTAATAGCAAGAAAAACAATAACAAGCAAGTAAAAAACCAACAACAACCATCACAATATATATAAAATATTGACTATAATTTATGTTCGCACCGTCGACGTCGCTGCCGGTGCCGCCGCTGTACTATGTTGTTATCGGTGATTTTGTTTCGCGTCGTTTTGTTTTTGTTTTCTTTCATTTTCGCTTTTTCCCACATTTTTTCGTCGCATTTTTTATTGATTTGTTAACGCAATAAAATTGGTGTGCAACATACACTCAACTACTCTCAACCTGACCAATCGATCATGTCGCCATATCAGCAAGTCGCGCTGCTGCTGATCACTGACTGACGATCACTTTCGTGTTTTCGTCTGTTGTCGTTTTCATTTTGTTCATGTCATACATTTCGAACACTTTCCTTTTATGGTTAAGTGCACAGATTTTCACAGATGAAATTAAGATGTCATAATTATGTTTCGACATTTTTTGTTTTTTTTTCCTTTTTTTGCATAAATTTATTGAGTTAGTGTGAATTTAAGTGAATAATTGGTGGCGACATTTTTGTTTGTTTTTGTTTTTGGAGAAGGTTAAAACCTGAAAAGTGTAAAGTTGTGGAAGAGTAAAGGCGATTTATTTTGCTTGATTCCCGTTAAAGGCGTAGTGGTTTGTCGCATATATAATAAACTCAATTAACATAACTGTAATTTATAGTTGTTTCGAACTTGAGTTTTTATTTTTATTTTTTATTTTTTGAAAGATTTTCCAAGAAGAAGTGAAGGAAATGTGAACTTAAATATAAGCCAGAGACTTCGTAATGAAAAACAAATATTTAGTTA
This sequence comes from Zeugodacus cucurbitae, assembly GCF_028554725.1. NCBI lineage: Eukaryota > Metazoa > Arthropoda > Insecta > Diptera > Tephritidae > Zeugodacus > Zeugodacus cucurbitae. The sequence goes on from NC_071671.1 coordinate 57,173,162, forward strand.
ACTCAAAAGAACTATAATTTTCCAATACTAGATGCCCAATCAATGATTATCGGCTTCATTGGTCGTTTTTTTTCTTCTTACTCTCCCTAAACAAAGAAAGCACGAGTCTTTCGGGTCTTAACTTAACTAATGATATTTCAAAACAAATTTACCCTTGTAGTAAATTTACTCGTAGCTCAACATATAATCACTCTGGAACAGAAAAATTCAGCTCTAGAGGACTAATTTTCAGCTAACTGCTCTCTAGACAAAGCCACACAGTGAAAATACCCATGGACGTTCTAATAAATGGTCCTTAGGAATATCGAGTGAAAAATGGTTAGGATATTACCTTAAGTTCTAAATTGGATTATTTGATTTAGTTGTGGAGACTAAGTTCCAAATAAGATCTCTCTAAGTGAACAAAACTAACAATTCGTAAGACTCAAATTATGCTCATATACTCGTCCTGGAGGATGGAGTCATATGTAGAAGTTCACGTAAGTGAGGAAAGTTTCTGACTGCCATTCACTTGGGAGTGGCCAGGAACGATTCTTTTACATGTGGCTCAAGCAGCTCACAACTTCCGGTCTTAGACCAAGTATCCTCTGGGTAGCCAACAGACATCCGTCTGGAAGCGAGCTAAAGTGAGAAGGCGAATCCCGCTTATGCGGTTGTGCGTAGGGCTTGGGACCCACCACATAAAAACGAATAACCAGTGAATAAGAAACACAGGCCTCGGATGAGAAACCCCCCTTTTGATGACGACCACGGCAAACGTATAAAGGACTATGATTTAAGGGCATGCACCTGGAATGTCCGGACCCTTAATTGGGAAGGTGCCTCTGCCCAGCTGGTTGATGTCCTCGTAAGAGTAAAGGCTGACATCACCGCAATCCAAGAAATGCGATGGACGGGACAAGGACGGAAGAAGGTGGGTCCTTGTGACATCTACTACAGCGGCCATATAAAGGAGCGCAAATTCGGTGTGGGATTCGTGGTGGGAGAGAGACTCCGTCGTCGAGTCCTGGCATTCACCCCGGTGGATGAACGTCTAGCCACAATCCGCATCAAAGCGAGGTTCTTCAACATATCGCTGATTTGCGCCCACGCCCCGACGGAAGAGAAGGACGAAGTGACCAAAGATACCTTCTATGAGCGCCTAGAACGTACCTATGAGCGCTGCCCCCGCCACGATGTCAAAATCGTGCTTGGCGATTTCAACGCTAGGGTGGGTAAAGAAGGTGTCTTTGGCACAACAGTCGGAAAATTCAGCCTCCATGACGAAACATCACCAAACGGTCTGAGGCTGATCGACTTCGCCGGGGCCCGAAATATGGTCATCTGTAGCACTAGATTCCAGCATAAGAAAATCCATCAAGCTACTTGGCTGTCCCCGGATCGAATCACTCGCAACCAGATCGATCATGTTGTGATAGATGGACGACATGTCTCCAGTGTTTTTGATGTGCGTACGCTTCGTGGTCCCAACATCGACTCAGACCACTATCTTGTAGCAGCTAAGATACGCACCCGCCTCTGTGTAGAAAAGCGCACACGTCAACAAACACAAGGAAGGTTCGACATCGAGAAGCTGCAATCACAACCGACAGCCGAACGATTTTCTACTCGACTTGCACTCCTGCTCTCTGAGAGCACTCATCAGCATCTCGGTATAAGGGAGCTGTGGGACGGCATATCAAACTCCTTACGTACAGCTGCAACCGAAACCATTGGCTTTCGGAAAAGCCAAAAAAACAGCTGGTATGATGAGGATTGTCGTCTCGCAGTGGAGAGAAAACAGACTGCCTACCTCGCAATGTTGCGATCGACCGCAACACGAGCGGGATGGGAAAGATACCGAGAGCTGAAGAGGGAAGCGAGACGCATTTGCAGAAAAAGAAAGAAAGAGGCAGAAATGCGTGAGTATGAAGAGCTTGACAAGCTGGCCGACAGGGGTAATGCTCGAAAATTTTACGAAAAGATCCGGCGACTAACTGAAGGTTTCAAGACCGGAGCACACTCCTGTAGGACCCCCAGCGGTGATCTAGTGGTTGATGACCAGAGTATACTGTGTTTGTGGAGGGAACACTTCTCCAGCCTGCTGAATGGCAGTGAAAGTACAACACCAGGAGATGGCGAACCCGATTCCCCAATCGACGACGATGGAACAGATGTTCCATTGCCCGACCGTGAAGAAATTAGAATAGCAATTACCCGCTTGAAGAACAACAAGGCGGCGGGGGCCGATGGATTGCCGGCCGAGCTATTCAAATACGGCGGCGAAGAGCTGATAAGGTGCATGCATCAGCTTCTTTGCGAAATATGGTCGGAAGAAAGCATGCCCGACGATTGGAATCTCAGTGTACTCTGCCCAATCCACAAAAAGGGAGACCCCACAATCTGCGCCAACTATCGTGGGATAAGCCTCCTTAACATCGCTTATAAGGTTCTATCGAGCGTACTGTGTGAAAGACTAAAGCCCACCGTCAACAAACTGATTGGACCTTATCAGTGTGGCTTTAGACCTGGAAAATCAACAACTGACCAGATATTCACCATGCGCCAAATCTTGGAGAAGACCCGTGAAAAAAGGATCGACACACACCATCTATTTGTCGACTTTAAAGCTGCTTTCGACAGCACGAAAAGGAGCTGCCTTTATGCCGCGATGTCTGAATTTGGTATCCCCGCAAAACTAATACGGCTGTGTAAGTTGACGTTGAGCAACACCAAAAGCTCCGTCAGGATCGGGAAGGACCTCTCCGAGCCGTTCGATACCAAACGAGGTTTCAGACAAGGTGACTCGCTATCGTGCGACTTCTTTAACTTGATGCTGGAGAAAATTATAAGAGCTGCAGAGCTAAATAGAGAAGGTACAATCTTCTACAAGAGTGTACAGCTCCTGGCGTACGCCGATGATATTGATATCATCGGAAACAACACCCGCGCCGTTAGTTCTGCTTTTTCCCGCCTGGATAAGGAAGCGAAGCGAATGGGTCTGGTGGTGAACGAGGACAAGACGAAATATCTCCTGTCATCAAACAAACAGTCAGCGCATTCGCGTCTTGGCTCCCACGTCACTGTTGACAGTCATAACTTTGAAGTTGTAGATAATTACCTAGGAACCAACATTAACACCGATAATAATGTCAGCCTTGAAATCCAACGCAGAATCACTCTTGCCAACAGGTGCTACTATGGACTGAGTAGGCAATTGAAAAGTAAAGTCCTCTCTCGACGAACAAAAACTAAACTCTACAAGTCCCTCATCATTCCCGTCCTACTTTATGGAGCAGAAGCGTGGACGGTGTCAACATCCGATGAGACGGCACTAGGAGTTTTCGAGAGAAAGGTTTTGCGGAAGATTTACGGTCCCTTAAACATTGGCAACGGCGAATACCGCAGAAGATGGAATGATGAGCTGTATGTGTTGTTCGACGACATAGACATAGTCCAGCGAATAAAAAGACAGCGGCTACGCTGGCTGGGTCATGTTGTTCGAATGGATGAAATTGCCCCAGCTCTGAAAGTTTTCGATGCAGTACCCGCTGGTGGAAGCCGAGGAAGAGGGAGACCTCCACTCCGGTGGAAGGACCAGGTGGAGAAGGACCTGTCTTCACTTGGTATTACCAATTGGCGCCAAACCGCCAAAAGGAGAGATGCGTGGCGCACTGTTGTGGACTCGGCTATAACCGCGTAAGCGGTTTCTACGCCAGTTAAGAAGAAGAAGAACTCGTCCAAAATATTATTACAAAAAATGTAAATGTACTTTAAAGTATTTTTTAATCCCCCTATAATATCAATTTATGTAAAAAAGTAATCTAAAACACTAAGCCTACCAGAAGAAATCTACTCTGGATAATGAAGTTCTAACAAACTACTAATTTTACTTGATATTCTTCCAGAGTTGGACTTCAAAAGTCACTTCCAGGTGAGGATACCCTCTAGAGGAGAATGGAGAAGGGGCATAATAGGCGAGGAAGATATTATCTCAGTCTAGACATTTCCCCTCTCTATCCGTCTACCGAACTCGGCTAGCATCTTCCAAGCGGAAGTACTGGGCATAGAGAAGGCCAGTGAAGTGCTATTGCATAACTACAAGAGTATACATAAAGCAACAGTTATGGCCAGAATATGCCAAGAAAATAACTAGACATTTATTATATTGGTCCATGAAAAGTATATTCAGACTTATTGCTACTATAACAGGGCATTGGCCATTTGGAGATTATGCGATGAACATGGTTATGCCATACAATAACACATGCCGTGGCTGCGAATTAGTAGGGAATAAGGAAACAATTTTCAATTTTCTCTGTGAATGCTCAGCCCTATCGCAGATAAGACATAGAGCACTTGGAATCCATCAGGTATCAAACCTTGAATGAATGTCTACAAAAAGCATGTGGAATACCAGTAGCTTCATCGAAAACACAAAATGGTTTGAACGTACAGATGAAACGTGATAGCAGTAATAAAAAGGTCTACGATTAGAGCATCTAAATGGCACAGCTAGTGCTAATTGTGCCCGAAATAAAACAGTGCCGCACTCCTACCTACCTAACTACTCACTTGACAAACAAAATTAACACTCTGTAAATCTCTCATCACGTCCATTATGGTATATGAAAGAAAGTGTTACAAATGTCGGGTGAAAAGTGTGTAAGGCTTGAACTTGAGTTCCAAGTTCGAATTTCGCATTAGTATTTCCCTGCAATTTTCTTTATCAGCGTGCCAGTTCTTTAGGTTTTAAGCCAATCATAAAATTACTTTGAAGTATTATTATTTTTATAATCTTATCTCAAATCAAAACAAATTGAACATTGATAATACAAATGACCAATAAAAAATAACAAAAATAACAGCTGATAATATATCTCATGCTATAAATTACCCTGAAACTAAACATTGATAATACAAATGACCAATAAAAAATAACAAAAATAACAGCTGATAATATATCTCATGCTATAAATTACCCTGAAACTAATATTCTCGTCGGCTTTATCTTAAGAAGAAGCAAATGAAATCAATCCTCAAATAAGGAATATGTATTTTTATTGCGAAATTTATTGTACATTGTTACAGACCAAATATTAAGTCACTTTAAATAATTCACAAACCAAAAATATATGAAAAATTTTGTAATTTAAAATGCCCACAGGCCTACAGAGCAAAATTGTGCAGACATGAACGCTTAAAATTCCGCAAATATTTGCGCAAAACTTTCGATTGCGTGCGAAAAGCAAATTTGCGTTGCTGTTGTGCGAAGAAAAAATTCCACAATTTTGTAAATATTTAATACAATTGTAATATTATATGTAAGTAGGTAAAAAAATTATGTTTTCGGTAGAAATCTAGCGTGTAAATCTTGAATCTTTAAAGGAAGCGGTGTTGTTAAGTAATTTTAAAGAAATTCAAAAAGTTTGTGTATGCTTGATGCTTGAATACAATATTGTAATTTTCCATGTTCAGAAAATATTTGTATTTAGTTGCAAAACAGTATTCTTCATGAGGGTGGTGTGAAATATACTAGCCGACTTCGATTTTTTATTATGGACGAATCGAATAAGCCACTGGTATAAATTGGCATAATGGAAGAGCGATAGAATGGCAAACAGCATATTAATTCTTGTTATAAGGTATGCAAGGCCTTACAAAACAGTTTGACATCTCACTTCCACTATTTTATACCCTAAAATAGCTCGATGTTAATACAATCCATAATTAACTACTAAGAAGGACTATTATGGATATCGAACGTATAGAACGAATCAGATTTGCCTAGTAAATCATGATTCTCAAACCTTGGACAATGAAAAAGAGAATCTCTCATGATACATCTGTAGATCTTTAAAGTTGTCTATTCCCAGACTTTACCAAAAATATATAGTAAATTGGTGGTATATGAAAAATCAAGGAAAGGAACTTTTTGTGCAGAATTTAGACATCTTCTGCTTTCCTTTTGCTTTCATATATGTACTTGTGTGAATATTTCAGTTTGTCTGTCTCATTTTTGGCAGCTTCAGCAATGCGAAGAGATCAGCAGAAAATTACCTGCCAAGTCTCGAACAGACATGTCAAGATGAGATACCCCGCCATGTTACAGGTTAAAAACGCATTTATTTTTACGACTTTTTATTGTACAATTTTATTGTAGTCTTTAAAGTCACTTGTTTTTTGTTTCTCTTTTACACGACACATTTTAATAAGCACATCCGCTTGGGGAAACTTCTTCATTTTCGGCGTGTTCGACTACTTCAGTTTCCTCGTACGGTCAGCTGCGGTCGCGTGTTTCTCACTTTCGTCTGCTACCATTTTTTGTTGACGGTGTTGCACTTCAGTCTACACGCATTTTTATGACGTTTTGCGGCTGCGTTTCGCTGTCAGCGGAACTTCTTTTCTCAGCAGCTGTTGTGTGTTGCTTTTGTTGTATTTACGTGCGTTGTTGTCACTGTGACGTGTTGGAGATGTCGGTGGCGGAGTGTTTTGAACATTTTGTAGCTTTTACCTGTGCAGCTCCGGCTACCGTTTCATATTCCATCCGGTTAATCGTACAAATGTTGTCTGCGTTGCGTCGCGTTGCTAAAAATAGCCACGCTACCGAAAATACATTTCGTTATTTAATTATTTTTCTTTTCGAGTTAATTTTATGGCTTTATGCATTTCGTATGCATTTGGTAAGCGTGTTGTTGTTTTTGTTTTGTATTGGTTTTTTGGCTTCTCAAACGGCTTCCCAGCAGCTGCCAGTCAATGTGGCGTTTCGTCAGTAAAAGTGAAATTGTAAGGTGATAACGCGAAGACGAGGTCAGCACGCGGTTAGGAAGCGAATTGTTGGCCAGCATGTGCTGTGAGATAACTTGGAAATACAAATATATGCTTATGGATATATTTATATGCAAATTGGGAATATGAAAATAAAAGTGTCTACAAGTCTGAGCGTAAATATACAGATGATTGTTAAAATAAAACAACCTGAAGAACCAGTCTGTTTCAGAGAATCTGTAAAAATTTTGATTTATGATATTTGGACACCAAGAAAACATCGCTGGATTATATAGTTTCATTCATATCAATTCAACTCAATCTGGATTTATATTGAATCTTACAAAAAGAGCTAATATCATATTCGCTCTTACATACTTATGAATGCCTAGGTCCCATGCTATTGAATAAGAACCCAAGACTGGTTTGGTATCCGTCTTAATAATAATTCTTAATAGTTATTTGCATGTTATCACATTTGTACCTAACAACGTCAGAACATAGCTCCCAAATGAAAAAAGAGAGACAGTGTTATTGGCTGAACCTGGAGCTCAGAGATTCTAGTATCAAAAAATTGTTCTAAATAATCTTAAAGTGAGCTATGAAAAAACTCTCAAAGTACAAAATGTTCTATATCTTTATGCTCTCATCCCCCCTTCATAAAGATTATAGTGACCTATAGTAAATTACCGGACTGGATATAGAAAACTGGTCACACCAAATCAATACCTTCTGAAAAGCAAAGTGAAATTTATAAAATCTTAGGATTACTGGTGGTTCCATAGTGAAAGTTTCTCCAAAGTCCACTTATGTTGAGCAGACAGTGTTTCATATAACTTTTTGAACTGATGACAGAAAAAATTTCATGTTTTGCCTGTGACTTGAGAAACCTATCTACCAGTTACCTTTAAATGAAGATGATGGCTAGATAAGTTTATATTAAATTTTATATTGCATTTTAGGAACATTCTTATAGTGTTTTTAGACAGTTAAATTAATTCACTAATTAAAATTTTTATTGAGAAACTCATTTTCGCCTTTCACACTGCCGGCTACTCGATAACTGATCAACTGTTATAAATTTTTGTTTTTGCTTTTCATAAGAAGTTGGTAAGTTACATCAGCTAATTCATATCCTTTAGCAGCGACATCTACCGTAGCCTTTTTTATCAAAAAAATCAGCCAATCGCAGACAGAAGACCGTTGCATTTGATTTTCAAGTCGACTAAAATTCAATTAAAAATAAATTTATATATTATTTTGTATGGTAAATCGATCTTTATTAGCGTTTTAATCGAGCAGAGACCGGTTAATTGATCAATTAACTTCTGTCTAAAAACGCTATTAAACTACTAAGGATAGACGAAGAGATGAATCAAGAATTAAAGTCCTGTTTCTTGGACATTTCTATTGAGGTTGAAAAGAGATAACGTGATTTACTTCGTAAGGAAAAAAGTTTCTGAACTAAACATCCAAAAGCTGAACCGCAAAAATACTAAAAAACAAGTAAGGAAGGGCTAAGTTCGGGTGTAACCGAACATTTTATACTCTCGCAATTTATTGATGTAATTTTATAAAGACAACACAATTCGACCCATATATTCGGCATAAAGTTCAATAGAATAACGAAAATCATCATAAATAGTATATGGGGACTGAGGTAATTCCTAAACCGATTTCACTCGTTTTCACCACCAAGATACAATGTATCGAAGACTATTTAAATTTAATATTTATATTCAATATTACTTATAATTAGGTATATAGGATCTGGGGGAAGTTATGACCCGATTTTTACCATTTCAGGTACAGAGAGAAACTGTTATAAGAAAAAAATTCAGAGGGAATGAATTACATTAAAATATCTGAGGGATTTACCTATATTTTCGGTGAAAAATTAACCATACTATACCAATCTTGAATTCTTTCGATTTTCTAGCAAAATTAAAAAAAAAAAAAACAAGTAAGGAAAGGCTAAGTTCGGGTGCAACCGAACATTTTATACTCTCGCAATTTATTTGGAGATTTACCTATAATTTCGGTGAAAAATTACCCTTAGGCACTGAGTTCTTCATGTTTGATATCAGGGGCCTTGAAAAGTCATGGTCTGATTTTGACAATTTTTCCACAAGTGATGTCACAGCTCAAATACAGTATTTGTGTAAAGTTTTATTCCGCTAGCTTCATTGGTTCCTTATGAATACATTATAAAGTGAACGAATCAGATGGAATTCAAAATTGGGTTATATGGGAAGTAGACGTAGTTGTGAACCGATTTCGCCCATATTCCACCCGTGTCATCAGGGTGTCAAGAAAGTGTTATATACCGAATTTCATTGAAATCGGTCGAATAGTTCTTGAGATATGGTTTTTGACCCATAAGTAGGCGACGCCACGCCCATTTTCCATTTTGTAAAAAAATCTCAGTGCAGCTTTCTTCTGCCATTTCTTATGTAAAATTTGGTGTTTCTGGCGTTTTTCGTTAGGGAGTTAACCCACTTTTCGTAATTTTCAACCTAACTTTTGTATGGGAGGTGGGCGTGGTTATTATCCGATTTCTTTCATTTTTGGACTGTATAAGGAAATGGCTAAAAGAAACGACTGCAGAAAGTTTGGCTTATATAGCTTTATTGGTTTGCGAGTTATATACAAAAAAACTTATTTGAGGGCGGGGTCACGCCCACTTTTCCAACAAAATTACATCCAAATGTGCCCCTCCCTAATGGGATCCTATGTTCCAAATTTCATTTTCATAACTTTATTTATGGCTTAGTTATGACACTGTATAGGTTTTCGGTTTCCTCCATTTTGTGGGCGTGGCAGTGGACCGATTTTGCCCATTTTCGAAAGCAACCTCCTCAGGGTGCCAAACCAGGAACATGTGTTCCAAGTTTCATTAAGATATCTTAATTTTTACTCAAGTTATCGCTTGCACGGACAGACGGACAGACGGACAGACGGACGGACAGACATCCGGATTTCAAATCTACTCGTCATCCTGATCATTTATGTATATATAACCCCATATCTAACTCTTATATTTCTTGGTGACACAAACAACCGTTATGTGAACAAAACTATGATACTCTGTGCAACAGGTTGCGAGAGTATAAATATAATATTTTTTAATTTAAATTCCAGAGTTTATGATCCTTCCTGTCTTAAAGAATTACAAAAAATTGTAACTCAACATTTCTGTCTGTCAAATAAATGGCAGAAAGAGTTTTAACGGTATGCATTACAAATCACGAAAATGAACTTTATGACAGAAATAAAACTCGATAAGCCGGTAAAGCCTTTGTAAAAAATTACTAGAATATCTACTTCCAATAAGAAAAAAAACACAAAGCAGTGCATCGGTGATAAAAGGCATTACTCATACTCTATCGCAATTCTTTCAAAGAACTACGCAAAACTATCAAATTCCTACAAGAGAGCATTGCAGCAATAACTTCCATTACCGTTGAGTGACACACGGGGTAGGCCAGCAGAGATTAAGCGCGCCACAAGCCGAAGTGGCAACACAATATTTCACTGGAGACTCCTAGACATATAAGAGCGACAGGCAGTGTCAAAGGAGTGGTGGTGGTGGCTCAGGCAATGGAACCGTGTAAATTACTGAAAAAACTGAAAGTGATACCAGAAAAGACAGTGGCGAATGCCAGTGACAATAAGCAAATGTGCAATACGAGCGAATGCAATGAAGTGCCAAGAATTGTGAGTGAGTTGACAGTGCAAAAAAAAGGAAGGCAAAACGAAGTTCGTGCCTATCAAAATGCCGGACTGTGGTGGGAGTGCTATGGTGCTATGCGCCGTATAATTGTGTGAGAAATGTGGCAGCGGGTGGCAGTGCTGTCACATTCTTGGGTAACAGCAGCGGCGCGGTTTAATGAAAAAATGAAAATAAATGCTGACATCAACACCAAGCGCAGAACTGTGCACAGGAATGTCTGTAATGTTTCATTGCATTGCAGCAATCTTATGCTCTACAGCTAAAACCATGAAACCATGGCTATATATGACAGACAGCGCTGGCAAATGGCAGCAAAACAATAAATAAATTCTTAATACGAGTACAACACGCCGGCGACGACAGGCGTGCGATATGAGAAACTAACATGAGACTCTGTCAAAGCGTTGTCTCAGGCAATTTGATTAGTTGCGCGAGGTGCGAGGAGCTTTATAAAAGGAAATATGCGCTTATATGGTGCCCAGGTTGATGCGAAAGTGTGTGAAATTCCATTTGGTAAAGAAATATATTTTTATATAGTCTTACGTTTTTACTTCTAGCTGATTTATCTGGCCATAATGTAAGTAATATTTTTATTACATGCGGGCTGTGCTGTCAACACTCTGTCAGTGAAACACGCCACAGGAGACCTTAGAGTTACATGTAGTAAGTTATGCTATAATGAATACTTGATTGGAATAATCGTCTGACTAAAATTCGTGAGAAGTACTTTTCATGAAGGAGACTAACTCGAAATTCTTCGGCAAACTTTACTGAGCCTAACATATTTAGAGCTCTATCAGTAATTTTAATAACCATTGCTAATATAAATCAGTTAAAGAATTATATTTTGCACAGTAAATAAATAGGCATGAGAACCCCAAAAACCTATAGAGGTAGCATTAATGGTGGATAAATCATCTTACTGCCATACGTTCTTTGGGTCTCCGCTTTCAATTAATCCACCAATCTATTTTGGAATTTCCTCAAAGATCAAAATATTTCGATAACTCTTCGAGAATAAAGTGATAGAGAGTGATAAATAGAGCATAAACTCAAACAACGACGTCAATCAAACAAGAAATCAATCGGAGGGTCATTCTTGCCAACAGGTGCTATCACGGGCCCTGTAGGCAGAGCAGAGCCCTCTCTCGCAAACGCTCTTTAAGTTGCACATCATACCCGTCCTGATGTGTGGCGTGGAAGTATGGACGATGACCAATAAAGATGAGCACTCCTTAGGAGCGTTCGAGAGCAATGTTCTCCGAAGGATTTATGACTACGCGTAGGCGTTTGTTAGTACCGGATTTGTTGGAATGACGAGGTCTATGATCTCTTCGGAGATATAGACATAAGACTTGGACATACATATTGCCCGAATGGAAGAAAACACTCCAACACGAAAAATGTACGACACGGTACCCAATGGCGGCCGAAGAAGAAAAGGACTGACGAAGCTTGAAATCCCCAACTGGCGCCGTCGTGGGCAATGCAGAGACGACTGGCGAAGGCTTATAGACGCGGCCAATTTGAGATAGAGAATCCTAAGTTAAAACGTGTTTTTATAATTATAAATATAAAGATATCTTCACTTGAATTTGGAAAACCAAAATATATTGATATCTAAATTGGAATCTTGGAAACCTCATACGATTGACTATGTATTATTATTGAGAAATTCATATCAGCATATAAATTTGTAATATATTGCAAAGTCCTAGACTATGAAATTTTCATAAAACGAAAAAATAAATCAAAATATTTTACATCGCTGATATGCGTGAGAAGCATATAAAGTTCTTCATTAGACTCCAGCGAAGGCGAGTATGATTATTGGGAGATGGTATACCGAAGATAACAGCGAGCCACGTTTAACAAGGAGTCTTTAAGAAGGAGCCCAAACACAATATGTTAATGTACAAGCACACTTCAAAACACAAGCAGGATTTTTATGGCATTTACTTTGCATTATCACTGTTTTTATTTTCACTTAGCTGCAAGCGCATAAATCATTTTAAAACAAAGTGCATTGGCGAAAGGCGACGAAAATGCGACATAACAACGATAAAACAAAATAAATCAAAGAATAAAAATGCAAATAAGTAAATAAATCAAAAGAAAGACATTTAAAAGCAAGGAAATGCAGCTCTGTGTATGTGTGTGTCTGTGGCAAGCAGTGAAGCGAAATGGAAAGTGCAAAATCTGGCGGATGGCACTTAATATTGGCAGGAATGGGACATGTAGAAGTGATATATTGACACGTTGCAAGCAGCAGGACAGGCAGGTAGAAGCGATACTTTTAGTGGCAGCGACTGCAAGCACTTGCCACAGCACACTTTTACACCTTATTTGCATATACTTGAAGTATATGGTAAACATATGGTCAAACATGCCAATAAAAAGTCATAAAACAAAAACAAAACAAAAAACGCTAAAATCTCAGTTCTTGCAACAACTGCAAGGAATGCGCAAAAGGCTATTTATGATACCAAGAAGACGAGGTGCTAAAATGCGGTAACAACCAAATTGACTGCAAACGGAGATGGATGATATTAGCTGACAGTTTTCATAGACTACAACATGCAACACCAACAAACCACCAGCAACGTTTGAAGCAATCCTTTCAAATGCGCTTGCTTTCATAGGTGTTGCATGTTTTTTTGTTGTTGTTGTGCTGCATACGCCAGTGGCATGCAGTTAAATTAACCCCATCCACCCATGTAGCAACAATATGTACAAATAACATGCCACGTTTTACAATATATATACAACACAAGTGTATGTGGCACGTTGCCGTGTGGCAAGTTCGACCGAATTCTATGGAGCAATGTATACAAGAGTTCGCGCGAAAAAGTGCTTTGCAAACAGTTGCGCAATGCCAAGAGCAAAATGCAACAAAAATAAAAACAATGAGAACAACAAAAACAATAAATACAACAAAAACAATGAGTACAACAACTGCTAAATGTGCCGGCAAACAAGTACAGCGCGACGTTAAGCAAGCACCGTTTGGAGAGGACACACTTAAGACTGTCAACACATGAGACACTTGCAACATGCAACACATATGAATATATATGAGTTGCACATACATACACATGTATATTAGTGGCAGCTCAGCATTCTCGCCGCCAAATTTGCAACACATTTCAATGGCAACGTGCAAGAGCAATTACAACAATGCTAAAACAGAAACAAGAACAACATTTGCATGTTTGTGTAAATCAAAAATTCAACACTTGCCGAGTCAGCCAGCCAGCCAAGCCAGCTGCTGTGACCGTCTATTGACTTTGACATGACGAACTGCCGCTGGGGCGCATATTCTTAGCTGCAACCAACGACGGACGCCGGCCGCCACCATTCATATCCATCATGCCTCATGCGTTAAAGTGTTTACCATTCATTTTTTTCTGTTGTTGTTGTTGCTGTAGTACGCTTACTGTACGTCTAGGCAAATAAACTTAAGTGTGACGTTGACTCCGAGCATTTCCTTTAGCCCAACAATAATGGCAGCACTTAGCACAAGAAGAAAAAGAACGAAGAGTCAATGAAAAAAGAGGAGAAGACGAAGAAGAAGACTGAAGAAGCAGAAGAGTGAAGAAAGCTACAGACGAACGTCTCGCTATGCCATGCCGCGTTATGCTATGCCAAATCATTGAAGCATGGAATTTATGCCCTTACGCGTTTGCGGGCAAAATTTACCATAAACGCAGGCGGAAAAATTAAAAATAGAGAAGAAGAAGAATTAACTAAAGTTCTGCAAAAAGGTGACCATGACATCGAAGAAGTTTCAGTTGCAAAGCTGAACGTCCAACTGTGGCAGGCAGTGCCTTCATGTCACAACACATAATAGCTCACTCGTGCGCAACGCGTGTACGTGCAACATGCCACACTAATGTCACCAGGCATCATTGATGCGCAAACGACAGACAGCAGCAGCCTGGCCATGTTTTGGCGACAAAAGACACGCAAATCGCTCTCCAAAACACCCGCCAAAGTTATTGGTCTGCGTTGTTGCAGCATCTACTCCCAGACACTTAGGTTGCTACTTCTTCCCGCTAAAGTTGATGAATGGCAAATTGCTGGGCGAGTAATACCTGCCAACGCTGTCATGCATTTATGGAATTGTCATTTCAAGCAGTTGGCGGATGCAAGACCTTTCTTTATATTTTTTTTTTTTGTTCTTAGTCTGTCTTGTATAAGTTTCTTATACTGACTTACTAAAAGCGTGAAAATCGCATTCCGTCTTGTCGGTAACTAAAAATAGCTGTCTAGTTGAGCGCTCTGTAAGAAATCTTCATTAAAGGAAAATGACAAATATGGAATCCTTTTTCCATGAAGCGATTAATATTCTCTATAAATATCCCACAATTAAAGGTGTTCCAACAGGACTATATATAGTACCTATCCGAATAACGAAAGATCTTACAAGCCACGTGGACAGAAACCCCATATAATAAAGTTCTAGAGAATTATATTGTCTTTAGGACCGAAAATGAAGCCCAATATATCTATTTAAGAATACAAAAAATACATAAATGATGATACAATACAAGTCGGTTCTACACGTAGATCTTATACAACAAAGCCCTACTATTTCAATTATGGTAGACCAATTCATAGAGAAATATAAAGAAAATTGAAATCTTAGCTTTAAAGACCCGGTTAAGTAGACCCGACTATCGAGAGAACTTCAAAGTAAAGTTGAACAAACGGTTTAGTACTAAGAACTAAGACACACAGCAAGGAACATGAATCTATGCCCATTATTAGGAATGATTTGATATCGGTGATATGACCTAAAGAACGCTCATCAATAATTAATCAAGAAAATAACTAATTATAATAACGCTCGCCGAAATCGCGGAATAAGTGAACAAAAGAAGCTAAGAACAGAAATCGCTGAAAACTGTAAAGCCGATAAGCTGGTCACATCAGATTAGGAACAAATTGGTTGTACTTAAGCTCGAGCGCTGGACATACAGATCTTCTGGAAGCTCGAAAAATACAGGACAACAACCAGCACGTTTATGATCGCGTGGTCTTTTTGGCCCACAGTGGGGTATAAGAGGTCTTTCGAATTGATTTCTCTCAGCAAGGTTGATCTCATGCCGACTGTCAATAGCAACACATGCAGGGATACCAAAGATGCTACCGAACGCCAGTAGTCAGACCTTAATAGAGGAGGGCGAGAGTAAATCTCCTTCAATGTCCAGCATCCACCAGACTAAGCGCTTTGTCGAAATGTGAGTTCCGTTTTGGTGCACTGCTAGGAGTGTTTTTGGGATAATTTATGTTTATATGATGAGAAGGGAGCCTCAAGAGAGTGGTAAAAATATTTGAACATATCCCTTCTCCACACTATCAAAGAAACTATGAAATAAAATAAAAGGACACCCAAACGAATATTTCAAGACCAAATCCATAATTTCCACAATAATAATGTCCATATTTAAGAAACTACTAATAGCACAATTAATTTTAGCACCTGCTAGTAAAATTTTTATTTTCGCTTTTACTATTGTAGATAGATGTAAGAAATTGCCATTTCGTGTACTCAATGACTGCGGCACCTTTCATTGACCGGCAAGGCATTGACCTCCAAATGCCGCATAGCCGACACCAGCAACAACAGCATTTATGGTAAAACATGGAGCAGATAAATCCTACAACTTCTCCGAACTAAACAAAATAATAATAAAATAAAAATTAAACGAAAAAAGTCATTCAGACCATTGTAGAGGCAGTGGCGCAAGCGGGCTGCCAACTTAGTCGAGTTACATTTTGGCGCATGCGCTGCCTGCTTTGCATATCCAGGCGACAATCTTCGTGCACATGCACTTCAGTGTCGATAATAAATTTTTCACTTTTGGACTTATTGCTGCTGCTGTTGTTGCTGTTGGCAAATTTAGTGTTGTGCCCGTTGTTGCTTTATAGTAACCATTTCGTATTTTATTTCGCCGACTATGGTTTTTAAGAGCTTTTGGCGGTGCCTTATTTGTAGAAAACTTTTCGTATACGCGAAGAAACATAGAAACCACACATAACATATGCAGAGTAGCAGTAAAGTTCAAGGGCCTCGTAGAGTAAATGAGTGCCCGCAACATGTTGTCAGCAACAAAAGCAAGTAAACTTTGGGGTACCAAAATAGAGGAAGGTGTATGTTTTTAATATATTTCGTAACGCTCAAGGTTAAGTTGCTTTAAGAAATACGCAACCTCAATAAAAAAGACACTAAAATGAAGCGTCTGCTTGCATTGATAAGCGCTGAACGTGCGCATGCGCGATTGTGCGCAGCTGATAGCAGCCGCATTAGAGGCACGGCGTCGTGTTGCTGCATTCGTTTTAGTCCAAATTGGCGCATAATGCTGTAGATGCGGCAGCAGATAGACACCGTTTACAGCCACTTTATGTAAATGTCAGCAACATGGAGCGGTTGCAGTGTTGCCGGTTTGTTGAAGACTCCTTTTTCATTTCCTTGGTCATAGTTCGTTTCACGCATTATTAGTTCCTTCAGCGAATTTAGCTTTTTGTTCTACAAATGATGTTATTATTTTTTGTTGTTTCAACCATTTGTTTCAATTTGCGGACAAATTTGGTGTGAAGCGTCCAAGGAAATGCACTGTCATGGTTTTAAACTACAGATCGCATAATATTAGGTCAACAACTTTGCTTCCGCCGTTTTCCAATAGATGTCTCTAGGGTCAAGCACTGGTCGATTAAATCCATTTTTTTATATCGATCTTGTACATTTGTGTCAACATTAACCCAACAAAATATCTGTAGAGATCTGTTTGCATCCCAAACTTATTCTCAACTGAAAATGTCACTTTTAGAGCTGAATTCTCGACATTTGTGGGAAATTTTGCTTTTCTTTCTTAATTCCAAGAAAAGTGCGGCTGAGGCTCATTGACATTTGTAACATCGACATCTGTAACAGTTTTTTTGCAAAACAAGCCTTAAATTTACAAAAAAACGGCGGAAGCAAAGTTGTCGACCTAATATATAAAAGAAAGAAGGGCTATAAAGGAATATAAGGGGAGACGTAATGCTTATCGTATTCGTATTTGAGGCGAAGAATCACTATTGGAGAAATGGGCTGTCTGAATATTCTGTGACATAAAGTATTTCAGGACTTTATCACTGTCAGTTTTCTAAGAAGATATAGAAATATTGAGATTATGTTAAACAACAAGAAAATTTGATTTAGACAGAAAATAGTATGGCAATATTTTTTGAAAAACAGATTCAAGTTGTCTTAACAATAATACAGAGAATTGAAGAATATTGGTGGACTTATTAGATAATTTTACTTAGATATTACGGACAATTATTGAATTTATAATGTGTTCAAAAATCTTTCAAAACTCTAGTTCCAACAATTAAATGCATTCATCGGAGATGAATCAATCTCAATTTGGACACTGCCCGAAAGAGAAAGTTTTTAGAGACTAAAGTGAAACTGTGTTGTTTGGAGATTGCGGCACTTTTATCACTCTCGCCACCCTCTATCAAACTTAAATTTTTACCGATATACATATAGCTAAAGTAGTTATAAAGGTACATTGGTATCGATCGTAGTTTTTGGCTAATAGTCTCCAATCCTCAAAATATATCTATAAGAATGTTGACATGGAAAATATGCACAAGCTAGTTCCACTAGAATTCTAACCCAGAAAACTTCAAGTTTCAAAAAATTCCCGAAAAATATAAAATTGAGTCTACAAAATTTGTATGGATGGCCTTAAATTAGGTAATGGATGATACTTTACATATATCAATGGATCATATTGGAGATATCGCACTTAAATATTTTGGCCCGGTGCTAAGTGGGCGAGTGGGTAACAATGGACCAAAAAAAAACTATGAATTTATGATCGAACCTTATTTAGAGCTATTCAATCGTAGTAAACTCTCAACTTTTTGTATCTATATGTGACATAAAAAGGTTCAACATTTGAGTAATCGACAGTCATTGGAGTGAACTGTACATTATGAACCGAATTCATATGACGATCTTAGAATAATTTTCATCGACTATTATAAGTAGGGAAACTCATTATAGAGGCCTATTTGTAATTCTGTCGGACGAAGTTCAGGAAAAATTATACTATTTAAAGAAGAAGAGATTGTTGTTTTGTCATGACAAAATACCCTGTCATGAGTCATGAAAAAATTAAAACTATATGAATTGGGTTTCGAATTCCACCAAATTTCGGATATGATACCAGCGAATTTTTTGTTCTAATATCCTAAGATGCTGGCAAGAGAAAATTAGATGATAAGATAGTCGAATATAGTCGAAAACTATAAAGTCATACCGCCCTCGAAGGAGTTTTTTGTCGCAAAATAAAACCGATTTATGTAAAAAAAAAGTAGTTTTTTATTGAAAACGAGAGAATTTTTTTAGGAATAATTAATTTGAACATTTGTATTTTATTCTTAAACATCTTCAGATTACTAATTCTCTGAAAATTCAAAAGTAAGTAAGTAATAATATCTCCAAATATCTCCACACCAATAACGGTAAAATCGCGTTCATAACTGATACATGTATCACTCAATTCAAATACAAATAATAACTAGTTAAGCCCACTCTAATTTCGCTACCGTTATAAAATATTTCTGTTAAATAATCTTATTACTACACTTTTCGCGCTCGATACGAGTATAAATGCATAAACTGACTGCAATTTCCTTCATAAGTGTGTGTCTATTTTTAACAGTATTATGACTTTTCGATTTTATGAGATTTTAATTAAACGCAATCGCGTCAATTTGCGCGACACTTAATTCAATTATGACACATTAAACGGCAGCTACGGCAGCTACGACAGCGATAAGCAGGAAAGCACCACCATTACACCAATATGAAGTATGCAGGGGGAATGAGTTCACAAACGATATCGATTACAAATCAATGGCAAATGGCAATCACAACTGATGCAATCAAGCCAATCAATTGAGCGTGTGCGTTCAAAACAGCAATGACTTCCTGCTTGCAACACGCAAATATTTACTAACTGTGCTTGCGTAAATATTTTTTCGGCAGCTTCCTCGTTTTGCGCAAACATTTTTTGGTGTGATATGCAGTTATATTTTATTTTATTTTTGGTCTGTGAATTGTCTGCGGTGTTGGAAAACTGATTGCCTTATGGCTTTGTAATGCAAATTGTAGTGCTGGATGGAGTAGAGTGTCTAGCTTTTGTTGTTATTTCTTTTGGAGTTGTTGTTATTTTAATAATGTGTGTAAGTGTGTGTTTGTGTGCGTGGCACACTTTTGAGAGGTGCTAGCTTCCTATTTGTTTAGCCTTTTCCATCTTCTCCATACAAACGTGGGCTCTAACTGATTTTTCACAACTTTTAGATTTCTTATAGAAATATATTTAATATGAAAAAAACTCACTCATTTAAAAATTGTCGAATTCGGACTATAATTTTTTAAGGCCCCAGATATCGAATATGAACCCTCAGTGTCTGTGGATAATTTTTTGCGGAAAATATCGGTAAATCTCTCAGATATTTTATCAAAATTCAGAGGTAATATTATTCTTCTAATAGTGTCTCGGTGCCAAAAATGGGTGAAATCAAGTCAATACTTCCGCTAGCCCCCATATATGTACCTCATATATGGAATTTCGTAGTTCCGGTGGACTATATACCGTACATATCGGTTAATATGTGAGATATTTTAACAAAATTAAGTGAACATACAATATAGCTTGGTGGCGAAAACGGGTGAAATCAGTCGAGAAAGTACTCCAGCCCCCAAATACAATATATCCTGATTTGTATTATTCTAGTGGAGTTAATGCTGCATAAATGGGTTAAATTGTGTGTTGTCTTAAGAAAATTATATGTATTGAAAAAGAAGTGTCTTATCTTAAGGGGCTATACCAGTGTAACCAATAAAAAATTAGACGATTTTCGTGATTTTTGTTTTTAAAGTACTCGATCGAATGCTTCGAAGTTTTTTGGACATTATATATTCAGCCAAATTTTAAGATTTTCTTTAAAAAAAAATATCGAAAAATAACGGAGTTATATGCTGTCTTGGGAGGTACCCAAAAAAAAGTTCCCCAACTGATGACATGATTCCAGCCGAGTGAGTAGCTGAAACAAAAAAAAATTCAAAAAGGGTATTAATGTAGAGAATATTTCCTATACAATGACCTATGATTTTTGAAAATTTTTCAAAAATTAACAAAATGGCGTAGTTCTGAAAAAAAATTCGTTTTTTTAAGTAAAAAAAATGTTTTTTTTTAATGCCAAATTGACAATTTTCAACAAATCAAAAATATTTAGAACGCTGTCATTCAGAAACTATTCAAGATACGACCTTAACGCATTCTCAGGATATTTTTAAAAGCATTACCTTTCAAATAAGCAAAAAATAAACCAAGTAAGGAAGGGCTACTAACTATTACAAACCAAGTTTCATTGAAATCGGTCGAGTATTTCCTGAGGTATGGTTTTTGATCCATAAATGGGCGACGGCACGCCCATTTTCCATTTTGTAAAAACATCTGAGTGCAGCTTCCATCTGCCATTTCGTATGTAAAATTTAGTGTTTCTGACGTTTCTCGTTAGTGAGTTAACGCACTTTTAGTCATTTTCAACCAAACCTTTGTATGGGAGGTGGGCGTGGTTATTATCCGATTTCTTTCATTTTTGGACTGTATAAGGAAACGGCTAAAAGAAACGACTGCAGAAAGTTTGGTTTATATAGCTTTATTGGTTTGCAAGATATATACAAAAAACCTATTTGGGGGCGGGTCACGCCCACTTCTCCAAACAAATTACATTCAAATGTGCCCCTCCCTAATGCGATCCTATGTTCCAAATTTTATTTTCATAACTTTATTTATGTCTTAGTTATTGCTCTTTATGTGTTTTTGGTTATCGCCATTTTGTGGGCGTGCCAGTGGTCCGATTCCGCCCATCGAACTTAACCTTCTTATGGTGCCAAGGAACACGTGTTCCAAGTTTCATCAAGATATCTTAATTTTTACTCAAGTTACAGCTTGCACAGACGGACGGACGGACAGACAGACATCTGGATTTGAACTTTACTCGTCACCCTGATCACTTTGGTATATATAACCCTATATCTAACTCGTTTAGTTTTAGGACTTACAAACAACCGTTATGTGGACAAAACTATAATACTCTCTTAGCAACTTCTGTTGCGGGAGTATAATAAGTGCATTATCTTAAGGGGCTATACCAGTGTAACCAATAAAAAATTAGGCGATTTTCGTGAATTTTTACAGAAAGTACACGATCGAATGCTTCGAAGTTTTTTGGACATAATAAGGTATATTTTCAGCTATATTATACGATTTTTTTTACAAAAATATAGAAAAGTAACGGAGCATATAAGCTGTCTTAGGAGGAGAGGAGAAAAAGTTCCCCAACTGCTGACATGATTCCGGCTGAAACAAAAAGGGTGTTAAAGTCGATATTTCCTATACAATGACCTACGTTTTTGGAAATTTTTCAAAACTTAACAAAATTGCGTAGTTCTGAAAAAAATTTCGATTTTTTAAGTAAAAAAATTGTCGTTTTTTTTTATTTTAATGTCAAATTGATCATTTTCAACAAATCAAAAAGATTTAGAACGCACTAAAATCTTTGTATGGCTATGAAGCACCATCCTATAGTACTGTGAAAAACTGGTACAACGAATACAATCGTAGCCGACGCTCGCTCAAAGACGAATTCCGTGAAGGTCGTCCAAAAACAGCCGTTGTGCCAGAAAACATCGATGCCGTACGTGAACTGATAATGCAAGACCGTCATGTAACATACCTTCAGATAGAGGCATGCCTATGCATTTCTCCCACCAGCATACATTCGATATTGCATGAAGACCTGGCCGTAAAAAGGTTTGTTCTCGTTGGATCCCGCACAATTTGACAATCGCTCAAAAAAAGGCTCAAAAAAAGTGCTTCGAAAATTGGTTTGAGCGCATGCAAAAGTGTATAAATCTTGATGGAGAATATTTTGAAAAACATAACATCGTTGATAAATATTCCTATTTTCATTATTAGGCCTGAAATATATATAGCAGCCCTCGTACCTATCGAATAAGCAAAAAATAAAAAAAGGATTTTTAAAAATGTCACACTTGTATAGCCCCTTAATAAATAAATTCCAAGAGTATAAAAGCTCTTTCTTACTTGATTTTAATTTTTTAGAGTTTCTATAAAAACTTTTTTATTTAAAAACTTAAGAAAAATTTAAAAAAATTATAAAAATATATTTTCTTGCTATTGACTTGACTGTTCCGAAAATGTTGCGGACAAATTCATTTTGACAGCTCAAACACTTCGTACAGTATTTCGCATTAAACGGATAACTCATAATTATTGCCACTTTAACGCCCTGCAACATGTCAATCAACAACATTGCAGGAAATTTTGCCAACCGCGATAAATGCAATACATGTGTGTCTGTGCAACAAAGCAGATACATACATATATACATATATGCTACATGAAGTGTTAACAATTTTAGCCTCAATTTCACTTTTCATTGTCTAGCTGTCGCTTATTGCTAACATAGCTGGCTAAGCAGCCAATATAAATAACATACGCGCACACACAAGCATTTTCTATCTCTGTGTAGGTGTGTGCATTTTGATCGATTGCTCTGCCCCCGACTCTTCTGCTTTATAGCAACATATTGCTAGCTTTGCTTTTGCTTTTTTGCCTTTCTTCTGGTCGTTTAGCCACGCTTAGCTGCTGATGCGCTGACTGCAATCACTTCGTGTTAGTGTGTGTGTGTGTTGTTGTGAGTGCAGTTGGCGTGGCGCCTCTACAAATTTAGGCCACTTCGGTGGCACAGCTGACTGTGATAGATGGCAGCCGAAGCAGCCAGTGTTGGCATGTTGTGGAAATGTGATACGAGGGCGTTTTGTGGCATGTTACGTCAGCAGCATAAATACAATAAAAATATATACAAAAAATAAAAAAAATATGTGGCAGCTTCATTCAGCTTTTTTCTTTTTTTGTTTGTGTCACACATTGTGCCGTTGAATTTATGCGCTTGTGCCCTCATTGTTGGCGCTTATTACGATTTTGCCTTGAGGTAGGTCCTGTCTGTGCAGGAAATTAATTGTGTCAGTTACTCTACTTTCTACCCACACACACAGGCAGACGACCATATGTCTGTATGTGTGTGTTTAACTTTATTGGTTGCCTGCAATGCTTTTGAGTGCGCGTTATTGTTATCTTGCCATATAAATCTGTATATCTCCATGCATATATTCGCTTTGGATTATATGTTTATTAGTAGCGGAGAGTAACTGAGTGAAAAATATAACGGCAATAAGGCTTTATAATATTGCTTCATAACTTCGCAAAATACTTACTTCAAATTGAAAAATGCCTGCGCTATGAAATTGTTCACTCTACTCATAGTTAATAGGGAACTACTTTGGAAGTTGCAAGTAGGACGCAACATATTACATGGAGTAACGTTATATTACACAGAATACGGTAGTTGGGCTTATTTAACGGTAAAATGCAGCAATAACCGAGATATGATCTAAAATCAATCTCATTTAGTTAGGGAGAGCACTAAAATATTCCTATAAGAGATAAAAAATTGTACAAATCATAGAGGTGGATGACATGACTAAGTTGCTTTAGAACGCGAGTTTGAGACCTGGTTAAATTATTCCTGTATAGTTCTATCATCAAAGAGGCAATCACTAAAGTAGCAGTAGAAAACTTAGTTAATATCATCTATGTATCTGGTCATATAGGCATAGAAGGAAATGAAAAGACGGATGAGTTGGCCCGCTCAGAGGCGCAGTTCATTCAAACTGTTCTAGATCTTTCTGTTCTCTCAAGTGCTGCCAAAAACAATGGATGCTAGGGAACACCTCTGGTCTTCTAATTTTGAGAAAAGAAAACTAAGCAGTCTCGCCAACTAGTAGTATCGGCAGTATACAGGACATACCCGAACGATGATGAGACGCTAGAACATTGTCTTTGTGGTTGCCCAGCCTTCAGTCGCTTAAGATGGGGTACTTTTCACGGTTCCCAATACTCCAACCTAAGAGAAATTGGCCAGCTGGGATGAAAAAACCTTAGAAGTTTCATCAAATTAACCGAGTTGTTTAGGCTACGCTTATTATGGTACCTCTGGGGAACACAATGGGCCTAAATTTGGCATAAGTGCGGCCGTTCGCGGTCAGGCTCCCTTTTCAACCAACCAACAATCATAAAAGTTTTTAGCCTAATAACTATCAGCTCATTGCGAATGCGACTTTAACATAACAATGTAGAAATTAAGTTTTAATGAAATCAAACGGTCTCTGATGATAAATTTAATTTCGGCGTATACAAAATAACATGATGGATTCAAAAATAATACCTACATTGACAACAAGCATGGAGGTAACAGTTCTTAGACAATGAATGTCATCCATCAAAAGCAATTAAGAGATAAAAATAAGGCTGAACCTGTAATGTAACATCTATCGATCAGCATAG
This sequence comes from Zeugodacus cucurbitae, assembly GCF_028554725.1. NCBI lineage: Eukaryota > Metazoa > Arthropoda > Insecta > Diptera > Tephritidae > Zeugodacus > Zeugodacus cucurbitae. The sequence continues at coordinate 57,198,143 of NC_071671.1, forward strand.
ACTTATGGTTTGACGAAATTACTAAGGCTCAATAAGCTGTGGATTTTGAGAAATGGATAATTGATTATTAGGAATTCTATTATGAAAGTTTTCTACATAAAAAGTCGAGATTAATGGGAGCCATCTTAAATAGATAGAAAACTAAAAAGGGAACATTTATGAAATCAACTGTGCTCTGAAGATAAAGGAAATTTCGTCCTATACATAATTGTATAAGCGTAGACATTTTGATATATGTACATATATCTATCATATATAATATCTTTAAAAAATACCTTCTACCTTCTATACTTAAAAAGTTAAAGCCTCCGATTGGTCGATATTTTAGAAATTTCACTGACATCAATGCTATAGAACAACGTTAGGAATAATGTAACAAGGTAAAAAGGATCCGATCTCAAGACGTTCGGGATCGAATTCTTATGCGGGCTAGGATATGATTTCAAATAACTCAACAACAACTGCAACATCTCAAAGGATTTCAATAGCAACTTTCAGACACGGAAAACCGAATTGATCTCCAAACAACCAAGCTTTCACTGATCTCAGATTTTAGGAGCTGACAGCCAAATATTTTACATTTCATTACAATACTTCATAATCTTATAATTAAAATATTTATAATGTCCAAAAGCATTAAGAAATATTAGAGAGAAATTAAGAAAAAGTAATAAATCCAGCAATTATAAGAAAACGAAATCGAAATGACATTAGAAATCGAAAACGCACAAAATGAAAACGAAATCGAAACTGAAACCTGAGGAAGACGATGACCGACAGGCTACAAACGCCAAATGTCATGTACGATTACTTCACTTCGAATCGGTTAATTGAAAGTCAACTGACGCACCACTGACTGACAAACGCTGGCTGGCTGACTGGCCGGTGGCGGGCTGTGCGCTTGAGTGACCGCAGCCGCGCAGCATTCATTCACTAACAGTTATTAGTAACGATTTCAATGAGCGCACAACGGCCGCCACGCCACGCCATGCGACTATAGCGAAATCATTAGCTGCCACAAACAACAAAAGCAACACCAAGAAAATATAAATAAATAAATATAAATAACAAAAATTGAATACAACAACTTAAGTGCCGCCAATCACAGGCAAACGAGGCAACTGAAAGTGCCAATGACAATGTTGGCCGACAACGATGAAAGCCGCCAACAACAACAGCAACATTGCAACGATCGCGCCAATTATTTGACTCATTCAAATGGACACACTAAAATACACATAAATAAATAAATAGTTGTGGACATGAACATCAGGCAACCACAACAAGCGATGGCGATGGCGACGGCGACGACGACGAGCACTTTTACTTTCACATGTGTGAGAATGTTGCAAGCTCTAATAGTTAGTATGCATATTGTTGTGCCACTTGGGTATGTGGCAACAACAACAATAAGCTATGTACGCGCCAGACAATTTATATTGTCTGTGTTTGTGTGCGCCTGTCTGCCGGCATAGAAAGTCCAAGTCCATTCGCCGCACTCAGTCAATAAAGGTCAAATCAAGCGGTCTTCTTGTTGTTGCCTGCCTCAACGCTCCGAACGTCTGTCCATCCATCGCCGATTGGGTTGAGGTTTATCAGCTGCACGTTCGTGATGTATGATCGTCTAAGTGGCGGGTTAATGATGTGTTGCAACAACACCAACAAATATAAAAACACGCTAGCATTTGGTTTCGGGGTCAAGACTTAGGCAATGGTCGTTGAGGGCAGTCAGAATGTGTGGTAATTAATCACTTGCGCATGGTAATGTGTTGGCTTTGTTGTTGTTCGGAAAGTTTTTTTCGACGTTTTTGGTAATGCCAGAATTGTTAAGTCAGTTCGTTTTTTAAGTTGCGTGTGCTGAGGAAATTTTGAAAATGAAAGTGGTCAATGAGCACGGCAGGCGTTATGGAATGAAAATGTTTGGGAACTCAGACATATTTCATGAGTTAGTTAAATTTACATAGAGATGTGAGTAGTGACCACGATTGGATGCTAATTAGCTTTTTCAAATATTTTTCTTTCTAGTGAACCTTGGATGGGTGGAGAATTTGTGGACTGGAGTATGGCTAGATCAAGGTTACGACGGTTACGAGTTGGGTCAAAAGTTTAAAGAATTCTTTAATTTTCAATTCAGTTAGGTCTAAACTTAGTACTAACAGACTTTATGAATTATTGTTGTATCAAGAATCGTCAATTACCCAGTACTTAGTATTAGGCAGAAGTGGATTTGAAGCTCATATGATTTAGACGAAATTGAAAACATCATGAAACTGTTTAGTTACTAATTTTTAAGTTCTATTGCTGTTTCCATGGGAGAAAACACACTTAGTCTAAGGCACAGGCACAATCCTTTGTAAAGCCAAGATCACCCCCTTGATGAGGTATTAACACTCTACCAAGCGCTCTGAAGTTATTACAAATCTGCAATCTGATTTTTCACTTCAAAAACCTTTGGCATGCGCGGGTGAAGAAGAATTTTAGTCTTGATCTCGCAAAGGCGAGGCAATCCAGGAGAAAGTTTTAAGATGTCTGCTTCCATGCAATTTCTGTAGTCGTAACAGATTGGAGGCCGATGGAACTATGACCAGGTAGAACCCCTACAACCAAGAAAAGACGAACTTTACGGAGAGATTAGAGCTCTCAAGACCTTTTGCGATCCACCATGGATCTTGAAGGACCTTGCAACTGCGCAAGTGTTAGTGACTGATCAGCGCGTGTCCAGCTCAGCTGATTCCCAGCCGTCCAGCAGTAGGAGGATAGTGGTAATCCTACTTGTTCCCATTCTACTGTAAGCGAGATTGACGTGCTTAGACTTGCAAGCGCAAGTGTTTCTGAAAAATAAACGAATTGAATTTTTTGAAATTAGATTTTCCGAATGACCGTCGCACAGATTCGACTGAAACGGATATAACCTGGTATTTTGGTTTTAGACATGATTTGTAATATCCAGTGGGTTCAACTAGATTATTCTATAAATCGGTTTGCGAACAAGAGTTCTCGAAGAGCTTTCGTATTTTCGATTCGATTTCGAAGACCCGACTCGATCCCGAAGGAATTTTCATATTCACCTTTGAGGCTAATGTAATTTTGTTGAGGACAAGGGAAGGGGATTTTTTTATTCAGAAAGGAAATTCAATTCAATTGCTGATTAACTTTTTTCCATCAAATAGTTTGACTCAAAACATTGAAAGAACTAAAATACATTGCGCAGTGTCGAAACAGACCAGCGAGCTCGCTACCATATAGAAAGATTTTAAATAATTTTTTTAGCAAAAAAACGGTCCAAACCTCTTACTCCAAAGAAGCATATAGACATATTTTAAGGATTCAATTCTCAACCAAAGATTCAAAGTTGAAATGAGGCTTATAATAACGCGTCTAAAATTCATGAGGATACCTCATAAATATGCATCCGCATACATAATCTTAATTTGCACCTTTGCAATTCCCAGAATTAATAAGCAAGCCACTCCTTAGAGTTCCAGCGCTAATAACTCAATTACATGACTTTGCATTTCAACGACTTCAGCTGCACTTGTACTACATATCGGACAATCTATGCTTTGCTTATTGAAGGGAAAATTCCAATGAAATGACACATTCTTACATTGAGCAAATAAACTATGAGCTGAGGCATCATATTTCACATATAAATAAATAAATATATGCTTCAATTGGAGTACTATACTGCATACAGCACAGCTGCGCATTACTCCACGCTACTCCACCCCTCTTCATTATCCACTAGCCCCACACTAACTTGTTAATTATTACAATAAATAAATATTTGAACTGTTGACTACAATAAATTTGCATATTTTCTATGTGCAGTTAGTTGCATATACACACGCAATTGCCAACGTTGAGTAGATCAAGTTGTCCAGCCGTGCAACAGCAACAATAAGAAGTGGCCAACAACAACTGAGACCTTCAAGTTTGCAATAGTTCAACAGTTAAGTTCAATTGCAACGATGCGCTTCAGGCATTTACAATGTTTGCACACAACTGTTGTTGTTGTTGTTGTAGTGTGTGTGCGCTGCCACATTTGTTTGCCTCACATGGAAAATGAGCCAATTAACCGCAAGCCATGCTGCGGTCGCTCTACTAGCAAGCCAAGAAGAGGTTGCTTTTCTGTATATGTGATAGTAGCTAAATGTTTGTGTGTGTGTGTGTGTGTGTTTACCAAGAAAAGTGATAACTTAATACCACTAACCGTTAATGAGCAACTTAAATATTTGCGTATTACTGACAAACAGCGCAAACACACAGAGCGTTCATATGTCGCTGAAGTCATAAAGTAATAAAGAGTTTAAACTTTGAAGTAGAAGAACAGCCAACCAGCTGCCATAAGGATAGTGAGGAGACATCTGCAATAAACTGCTGCACGGCAATATGTGGGTACACAATGCATTATTATTAACTTACATACATATATACTTAAATGTGTTAGATTATGCCTTCAGTGCTGTGGGCGCAATGACTTACCTGAAAAGAGCAGAATGAAGAGAAAATAATTAGTAAATTTGCTTAAAAAATATTGGTGTTGAAGAAGTTATAACAGTTAGTTGAACTTGAAGAAATGGAAATGACAAATATTTTTAACTTTAACACTATGAAATTTTAAACCTTAGAACCTCAACTGCCAACAATAATTATGAAGTCTTCGAAAACTAAAAATTATGACTTCATAGCTTTCAGTATATGTTGCCACTTGGCATTGTACAATTTTGGAATTTGAATTTTCTATTACTCACTTCAGAACAAATGTTATTTATTTCTCAATACTGTCTTCTTCTAGCTATATACGCCTAACCCAACTTCTTCAACCTATCTGAACGCTACCTTTTCCAGAAGTCTGCAAAATTTGCTTCCGTGTTGACGATCCCCTCATTCGACTCAAATGACTGACTTTGCAAGTTTGGAAACAAAAATAAATGTGCCAAATCTGGAGAATGCAGAAGATGGGACAGCAGATCGTAATCTAACTCGACCAATGGCCAATTTGACCGTGGCGATGGCCGTAGCCAATTCGGCATCGAAGCGACCTCATAATGCGGAACTCTATAGCCATTTCGTCATAAGAAAACGATAACCAGACCTTTCCGGATCATAGGACAGTATTTGGCTTTTTCGGAACAGGCTCGCCCGTTTGCGTTTGGAATAACCCTTACTCTTTCGTATGTACCAGTGGACGCAGATCTTGCCGATGGCACCCATCGGTCTAACTGCTTTCTCACACCGCATATTCTATACAGGATATGTCTTTTGCGATGTCTTGGCCGCATCTTCCGCAGTCTACGAATTAAAGATCGTGGATTTTCTCACATTATCTTCGTCCGTTTTCGGAACATCTTATCCTGGGCTATCAAATTCCAAGGAGTGACCACGTTAAAACTTGTTAAATCTATTTTCTACGGCCGTCATAGAAAGAGAAGAGCCAGCGTACATAGCATCCAAGCCCTCCTTGATATCACTGTGCGTTTCTCCTTCCAAAGGCAATAATTGAACCACCGACCTCTGTCAAAATAAAACCATCTGATTTGACTGAATCAACAGTAGTGGTTTAAGAGTAAGTACTGGCAGCATCTGGTAATGAGACTTAACGGAGCACTCTTGTATTTAGAATTCTAAAGAAGCTGGATTACAAATCTAAAATCCGCAGCTTTTCGGATAACACCAAGATTAACTCGAAATACTCGAAAATAATATTCATTTGAGCTAAAGCTATGAAAAGTGCTATGGTTCTTTATTTCTCCTGGTAAAGAACACATCATTCCCGTCCTACTTTACGGTGCAGAAGCGTGGACGATGTCAACATCCGATGAGACGGCACTAGGAGTTTTCGAGAGAAAGGTTTTGCGGAAGATTTATGGACCCTTAAACATTGGCAACGGCGAATACCGCAGACGATGGAACGATGAGCTATATGTGTTATTCGACGACATAGACATAGTCCAGCGAATAAAAAGACAGCGGCTACGCTGGCTAGGTCATGTTGTTCGAATGGATGAAAGTGCTCCAGCTCTGAAAGTATTCGATGCAGTACCCGCTGGTGGAAGCTGAGGAAGAGGGAGACCTCCACTCCGATGGAAGGACCAGAGAGGAACCTGGCTTCGCTTGGTATAACCAATTGGCGCCAAACTGCCAGAAGGAGGGATACGTGGTGCGCTGTTTTGGACTCGGCTATAACCGCGTAAGTGGTGTCTACGCCAGTCAAGAAGAAGAAGAAAGAACACACATCCAGCGCTGTACAGACCCAAGTACTGTACAAAACATGATTCTAAACAGAAAAATAAACAACTTCTTTACTTTGCCTGCACCAATTACGTTTGCTACCACTAGTTCTCGAAGGACTTACATTACAGGCTAGCTAAATAAGCTCACACCAATTTAATTAACACCGAGCGCGTCAAAGGAAGCACTTAAGATAGTCGTCGAATTGATGCTGCTGCAGCATGCGCGTCTCGCTTGCGACAATAAGATAAACGGATAGTAGCAACACGTTTTGGGGACGCCATTATAGTTAAAGTGGCACTGAGTGATGCTGTGGCACTACGATGACAACGCCATGGATGGTGCCACAATATAAGGTTCAACTGCAGAGAAGACATTTGTAGACACAAAAAATCAGAAAAATTAGATGCAAAAGGAGGCGCACAGAAATTGTATGGCGAAAAGCGAAATTGTATGTTATATGTTAAAAACAGCAGCCCTATGTAGCGCTACGATGCTTGCAACGTGGTGTTGCACGCTGTTATTGTGCCCGGAAGTGCAGCAAATTAGACGGAGATAAGTTCTACAAGCGAAAATGAAAACAACAAAAAGGAGTTTAAGGAATAATATAAGGAGTGCACTACTATGCGTTCTACCAACAAGTAACCAATAGAAATGGCAAACAAATATGGCAATAGTGGCAAGCGCTCAAAAGAGACAAACAAAATGCAAGTACATGCCACAGCGGTTGCCACACAGTCAATGCTTGTTTGGTTTCACGTAAAAATCATAAATTTGTCCAACAACTTGTGGTCAGCGAGCTGCCACAGCACAGCGACGACTTGCCACAAGTGCTAGCTACCAACCTACCTACCTGCCTGCCTGCCTATCTAAGATGATGTTGCCATTAAATTAAAGGCACAACATTAAAGGAGTTGCACTTAAATGGTGCACATGCCAAGATGGGCGCAAAATAAACGCGAACAAACAATAGCAGTTGCAGCAGCGGCAGCAATAAGTGGCATTTAGGCACTTGCAACATGGTGAAGGAACTATGAAAGGGCCGCTGTTTTTTTTTTTGTTTGCTGACAGAGGGGGATATGGATACACTGCGAGGCAGTAACTTCAAGTTAATTGCACGTGCAACAGCGGCAACGTCGATGACGATGACTTGAACAATGCTGTTGCAGCGGTCATTGTCATCAGCAGTGTTCCACGTTAATGTTGCAACAGCGCTAGCGATCGTGCTTGCCACTTGCTATGTAGAACGACGACGAGGACAACAAACACCAAAGTGCCACTTGTCACACTGTTGCATTGTATGTATATGTATGTTTGTGGCAATGTGCCACATGTGTGATGATGCTGGTAACGGCGATTTATTTTAATTATTGAAAAGTGCCACACCATGGTGATGACATGCAAAAGTAAGGGTAAAAATGGTGCCACAGGCGATAAAAATTCACAAATAATATAGCAGAAAATAAACTATATAAAATATAAGTGGTAAAGCAACAACAAAAATTGCAGTAACAACAAACAGTATGACATATCGTATAGGGTCTAATGTACATACATGTATACAGTTGTCGGCTGCTGCAAAATATATTGCCAGCAACGTGCAATTAGCAAATTACATGCAACTCACTGGCTTTGCTTTTCCATTTCACTCCATATGTTTTCTTTATTTGTCTATTTTTGTTTTTCTCAAGTACATAACTCAATCGTATGGCATGCAGTATTGTTTAACATGTGATTGGTAGCCCCTACTGTATTTACTACTGTGCGCAGACGCACTGCAACACCTTGTTACCTTTTCATTGTTGCCGCTGCTAACTGGCAACTTGTTGTAGTTTACATATGCAACATGCGCTTCAACATGAAAAATCAATTTTCATAAATTGCTCAAACAGAAATTTTAAACAAGCTGAGCAATCAATGTGGCCAGTCGTATATGTATGTACATATGTTGCAAGTTGTTGTTGTACCTTCTTCTACTTATTTTAATTGAAATATTTTAGTCTGAAACAGACACTTCTAAATCGAATGGCGTCTGAGCTAAACCACCTCATCGAAAATTGCGCTTGGTAACGTTAAGGTCCTCATAGACTCACGTAGTTGCCACAGTCAGTTACCCGTTTCACTTTCGTATACTTTAATCTAATCTGGATTTCAAGAGACATTGATTTCTCTTCGACATTGCAAAGAATATGTCTGAGGTGAATCTTAGAGCAATGCTCCTACGGCATGAGAAATATCCTTCCTTTATTACTTTCGGTTTCAAACTACATTAATATTCCTTCCACTTTTAGAAGAGCCTAACAAGTAATGATGCCTAAAAGCAGTTCTCACACACCAAACTAGATGTGAGAGTTTGGAAGTGCGCTCAGAGAACTCATTTTCTCTCGATAGAAGATGCAACGATAGTCTCGTCTCGGTCAATGTGAACAGATGTAAGGTTGTAGTAGTCATCAGCCAGACAGAAGTTGCTCGAGAGGTTCTCAAATTAAACGAAATGGTCAGATTTCACAGGAATAATTATGAACTGTGACAGAAGATTAAAAATGTTCTAGAAGAACGATCAGATATAAATCAATTTCAGTTACCCATCAATTACCAGTGTTGTATAGAACACGGCTCTTATGTTCCAAGAATGGTTATATTCTAGTTGAAGATAATCTGAGTTGGGTCAAATCATATTTTCCTTTCCTCTTCCCTTAGTAAGATCTTATAACGAGGATTATAATACAGTTCCTATGATATTAATATATATAAATATTTCCCAGTCCGTATTACAAATATCCTCTATAACTCTATGTTTCCTACCTCGAAAAGAAATAGTCAAGAAGTTCTCTGATTTAACCAGCCAAACCTTCAACCATGCTAATAATTTCGGAGACTATGTGTAAGACCTAAGCGAGAGCATGATCTAGAAGCCTCTATAATATTCTTTACCGGATGTTCTTTTCTCACTAAAACTGCTCAACCCGGACACAGCAACAGCATACCACCAGACACGTCGCAACTAAAATGACTCCACTTAAACGACTCAACATACATTGTATGATGACCAAATATCACAAAAGTCAATTTGAACTCGTTGACAACTCAACGCTGAAGAGATGCGACAGTGTGCTAGAGACAAACTGTCATAAATCATGTGACAGCCGAAGCAGACAGTGAAGAATTATGTGACTCTAATAAATTTGACGGCATACCAAAGAATTGTCAACGACTTGAAATTTTATCGCCGCAACATATGCGACACCTCTGGGGAGCGACTATGAACTCCCCAAACAAATAAATAACCGACAATATGGCTGTAAGCTGGTGAAGAGGGGAAAAGAAGTGAATAACGAAATCTCAACCACGGCTTACTTGCAATAACAACAAACAGCAGCCGCTGTAACAACAAGAACAACAATTTGTGCTTTGCAAATAGTAAAGAAGCTTTCTGTCAGCTAAATAAGAAGCAGCGCAGAGATTGAGTGGTGCTTACTTTTTCTGAAAGCAAAGTTACATATACATGTCGATGCAAACCTGTTGCATGCCGAAGAACATAAAAAGAGCGAGCAACAACAAAAATCGAGTACATTTCAATGACCACTTATGTACATACAATGGGCGGCAAGTAGCGTCTGGGGACCACCAACGAAGCCAACGGACTAAGTGAGACTTGTTGAGGTGTATGTATGTATGTTTGTATGTAAAATAGCAACCACGTAGGAGCAAAATTGCAAGTAATTGCATCTGCCAATGCGCTGTCAAGCGCTGATTTGCACTGCCAATGAAACGAGAAATTCCGCAGAACCAATGAAATGAAATGAAACGGATCATGCTTTGAGGAGGAGAGTCAGTGACTCCGAGCCAAAAAAAATGATAAAATATCAAAAATTCTGTAGACTGAAACATAATATTTGAAATCATAGTATTCAAAAAACATTGCGAAACATCTTGTCATTATCTTTTTTCATAAAATTATTACAAAAAAAAAAATTTAAAAATTCGAAAACGAATTTCGAAAATCTAGTAATTTCCTTTATTGCAAAGACACCAGCTACAAATCAAAGCAGATTAAGTGTCTTTGTCAATCAGAATTAGTTTTTACGATTTTTTGTGTGCCTTTCATCTGCCTCATTCTACCAAAAATTTATGGGCGCCCACAATTCTCACTCATTTATTTTTGGCGCGCGAGCATTCTTTACATTTGTATTGCTCAACTTTCTTGAGAGACTTTGCGGGCGGCACTTGGTCATTAGCGGCGCATTCATTCTACAATATGTACTTAAGTATGTCTATTTGATTTCATAAATAACTTAATTTTTACATGAAAGCTTTAAGCGCTCTTGGTATTATTTAGAAGACTAGCATGACAATAAAAACTTGTTTGCTGCCAAATTATTAGTGGATTTGCATTTAAGCGAACATTTCTTTGAATTACTCAACACGCTGGCGGTTCGCTTTTAAAGGGTGATTTTTTAAGAGCTTGATAACTTTTTTAAAAAAAAAACGCATAAAATTTGCAAAATCTCATCGGTTCTTTATTTGAAACGTTAGATTGGTTCATGACATTTACTTTTTGAAGATAATTTCATTTAAATGTTGACCGCGGCTGCGTCTTAGGTGGTCCATTCGGAAAGTCCAATTTTGGGCAACTTTTTCGAGCATTTCGGCCGGAATAGCCCGAATTTCTTCGGAAATGTTGTCTTCCAAAGCTGGAATAGTTGCTGGCTTATTTCTGTAGACTTTAGACCTGACGTAGCCCCACAAAAAATAGTCTAAAGGCGTTAAATCGCATGATCTTGGTGGCCAACTTACGGGTCCATTTCTTGAGATGAATTGTTCTCCGAAGTTTTCCCTCAAAATGGCCATAGAATCGCGAGCTGTGTGGCATGTAGCGCCATCTTGTTGAAACCACATGTCAACCAAGTTCAGTTCTTCCATTTTTGGCAACAAAAAGTTTGTTAGCATCGAACGATAGCGATCGCCATTCACCGTAACGTTGCGTCCAACAGCATCTTTGAAAAAATACGGTCCAATGATTCCACCAGCGTACAAACCACACCAAACAGTGCATTTTTCGGGATGCATGGGCAGTTCTTGAACGGCTTCTGGTTGCTCTTCACCCCAAATGCGGCAATTTTGCTTATTTACGTAGCCATTCAACCAGAAATGAGCCTCATCGCTGAACAAAATTTGTCGATAAAAAATTTCGAACCGAACACTGATTTTGGTAATAAAATTCAATGATTTGCAAGCGTTGCTCGTTAGTAAGTCTATTCATGATGAAATGTCAAAGCATACTGAGCATCTTTCTCTTTGACACCATGTCTGAAATCCCACGTGATCTGTCAAATACTAATGCATGAAAATCCTAACCTCAAAAAAATCACCCATTATAATTTGTAACAACAACAAATTAATTGCGAAATAATTTTCATGAAATTAAAGAAAATAAATATAAATGGAATAACTAAATGGTTTATACGAGCTTTGAACTTTGCTATAAACCATTGAATGGATATGAAATTTGTCGACATAGAATGTCATATGGCTCGCTAGATGGCGTTGCGAACGAAATATTTCCAAATCTTATAATTATAGATATATATCCTAGGAACGTTTACCGATAAACTAGAATAGACATCTAGATTTCCTCAATTCCGTATCTCGCTCCCTCTCTCTTTTCTTCTATATCTATCTTTTTTTCTCTCCCCATATAACTTTTTTTCTAACACAGGCTATCTCTCTCTCAAGAACTTTACTTATGAATACCTGGTAGCTATCTGAAGGTTCTAAGAGTATTAATTATATAATTATATTACTCTAATCTACTTGGGTTTACTGTAATACTTACCTTGATACATAAGTTATGCGAAATTAAGAAGTTCTAGGATTCGAGTAATTTTTTATTTTGAAAATTTTTTCATTTAACCGGTAGTTCTTTTCCATAAACAAAAAATTATACAAACCGTATCGAAACGTGAGTTGATACAGAGGGGTCCAACGTTATACGCATTATAGGAATATTTTATTAGGTCTACAACTTTGCTTCCGTCGTTTTTACGAAGTTGCACCCATAAACATCGGTTCAGTTTAAAACTAGTTAAATCTTGAAAATCTTTAGCTTACTAAAACCCAGTTAAAAAATTGGGAACCAAAAAATTTCCCCACCTTTGTATGGCAATGCCAACGGGTTTTAATCTGTATTCGGTCATGTGATCCATGCCTTATGCCGATGTCTCTTGGAGAGACAAATGCTGATTGACTGAAATCTATGCAAAATCAAATCAAAAAGCACTTGATTGCTCTCGGGAAGAGCTTAGGCCAAATATCCACGGAGTCTTTTACAAAAAAATTTGAAATCGTGCGGTTTTTCAAAAATAAATTAGAATAATAAATGCTCAAATTCGAAAATTTTCAAATAATCTCAGCTAAAGGATCACAATCACAAAATCAGAATCTCAATCCAATTATCAATCGACACTCTTTTGCACTTTGGAACTCCCTTCCTTAATCGCACTGTAGTACTCTCAAACCACAACAACTCCAGAACTCGTTTCAACCACTCCTACTTCTTAACGCCCTGTTTTTAGCCTTCAACAATACTTAAGTAATTAACGAATTTATCAACTTTAACTATGACCAGTAATTTCCACACAAACTGCACGTAACTAAGTGGCATGTGGCATGTGGCAGGCGCTAAATTTTCACATTTCAACAAATGTGAAGGGGCTTCCGACAAGCGTTCAACGCTAATTACACGCAACCAGCGACACGGCTAAAAAATGGACCAAGCAGAGGGTGAATATGAAATGCATGGAAAGGCAATTCATAAAAAAAGAATAGAGCTGGCAACATTTAAAATGCAACAACTAGCTGCTAGGCAGCGACCCAGCGACCAAACGAAGTGTGGACATTTGCAATTAATAAATTTCAGTGGAAACTTGAAAAATGCGGTTACAGCCAAAGGATCAGCATAGAAGCCGACGCAGCGCAGGCGCCAACTTCTAACGCCAGCTGGTCAAAGCTGAAGTCCGCATTCTGCAGCTAGTCAGTGCTAATGCTGGGTGATGGTGCTACAGCAGCAACAGCAGCAGCACACTGATGAAGTGAAGGTAAGAAATTGAAGCCCAAGGCGAAAGGCTTTGTAAAAACAGGAATCGTATGCAAGGCAGAAAGCCAGACAGGCACATTTCATGCTTAATTATAGACGCCACAGCGAAGCGATTGAAATGCAAGTACGAAAAAATGCATGAAATAGAAAAAAAATACAAAAATAAAATATGGAATTTCATAAATAATAAGTAAAAGAGCTAATAGCTGCGAAGCGCACAGCAACAAGCGGTTCGAGGTAAGGAAAAGTATAAAACTGCAAGAACTGTCGTCTCGAAAGGAGTGTGGATATGCATGAGAGTTGTAGAGCCTCAGCTGCATTTGGCAGGAATATGAAAGCGAAAAATTTATGCTAGATTTACGTGGGCAGTTGTTAGATAGAAAGGTATGAGCATATATTTGGTGCTGGCGTACGGCTTTTCCGCGTTTCACGTTCTAAACGTTTTTGCTAAGGTGGTGTGCTTTGCTGTTATTGTTGTGCGACCAATAATAATAGGCTCTGACAAGGTTTTTATTGTATTTTATGTTGTTGTTGTTGCTGGGCATGTTTACGGATATTGGCAAGCGTTTAAACAAGCGTTCAACGTTTAAAATCGGTTATGACTGCGTGGAAAATTGTTATTAAGGGTGAGAAGCATACAAGTTCGTTTGATTGTCTTTGATATTGGAGGGAGTAAAAATGGAACTTTGGTAATCAAACATGGTCGAAGCTGAAGCTGCGGCCAAAATGTGGAACATATTTTCCATAACAAAATTTGGATTAGCAATACTATCTCTTACGGAGTCCAGACAGTCCCATCCCCTTATTATATATCCACTTTTGTTGCAGCAACTTTCTTAAACTATTACCTTTGGTTTTAATTATTCGGTGAAATCAAGATGTACGCAAAAATATTTGATGTTACCAGACCAGACAATTTTCGAAGCAAACCTTTATAGCCATTATAGAATAAAAGGTTTCAATAATACTAGGATAATTGAAATAGAAACTCCTTCTAAATTCTGAAAATACTTACATTAAGTCATCAGTTGTCTTATGCGGACTTTAGAAGTGTCACAGGTTCCCAAAGGTTCCTTCAGATCGGTATCTGATCTGTGTATATTTAATCTATAATTTTATTTATCGCAGCCCATATGATCGTTACCTCAATATCTGAACATGATTCTTCAGAATTTTTTCACACCTATCACGATTTAGCAACGTTGTTATAGTGATACCTCGACATATAGAGCGACATTCAAAGTCTCATTATTACACTATTCTTCATAAGTATAGATATACCCAGTCAGATCAATATTTTTCAATAGTTTTTTTAAAAGAAGCATTCTGGACCTATTCCAGGGGGTGTTCCGCAAGAACTATTGAAACACATAGAACCAACAACTGTCAAATCTGTCAAAATAAACATATGTGTTTGGCAATTGTGTTCATTATTCTTTGGCATTTTTAAATGATTCTCGGAAAAAATATTCTTCAACGACAAACCACATTTCTGAAGAGACATTAGAGGAAAGTGCAACAAGGCATACAGCGCGTAAAAGCAATCACTCTATTAAGAGGAACTTCTGTTGGCCGGATCATTTCAAAAAGTTCGCCTTGTTATAAGACTCCGAGGTCAAGCAAAATAACTACATAGGACTAACTTTTTTTGGAGAGACCAATATCAGTCGAAGCAGTACCCGCTGGTGGAAGCCGAGGAAGAAGGCGGCCTCCACTCCGATGGAAGGACCAGGTGGAGAAGGACCTGTCTTCACTTGGTATTACCAATTGGTGCCACACTGCCAAAAGGAGAGATGCGTGGCGCGCTGTTATGGACTCGGCTATAAACGCGTAAGCGGTGTCTACGCCAGTCAAGAAGAAGAAGAAGAAGAAGCATAACGAACATCGAACTTCCATCGAACCCCCCTAAACACTCACATGGCAGTGGGAAGAATGTACGGTATGCTTGTAAAATCGCACATAAATTTGAGTGAGCAAAAATTTTATGCGCATTTTTAATGTTTATTCAATCAAAATATTTTCTACATTTCTTTTTTTTTTTGAAGGAAACATATGCAACAAGAATTCGCTATTTGCCACAGCCGTGTGTGTCTACCAACATTCCCGCTGCCCACATAAGGTTAACACTAAGGTGAAAATACATAAAAACATTGTAGCAACATGTTGCGAGCAACATACCGATGCGCTAGCACCTATCGTAACCTTTTTATTACGAACCACACTCACAACCTACACATAGAGTTCCAAGAACTCTGCACACAGAGTGCGCAGCTGCAACGTGCGGAACGTGCCACAGAAATGCTTATTTGTTGGCGGCGTGTCTAACAGGCGCCGACATTAATTTTAACATTGCCTAGGCAACAATAAACCAGCCGCCCATTTGCAGGCGGCCACATTGCGGCAGCGGCAGCAACAGCATTGAAAATGCATCAAACGTGAATTGGCGGTAATAAAAGGGCCGCAGCCCGGCAACCAAACTGGCTGCGGCAGAGGTGAATGCAACACTTTCGCAGATGCATGCAGCACAACGCATGAGAACGCGGCAAAATGTGGCAGCATCACTCAACTATAAATGTGGAAGAATACAAAAATTGCACGTAGCACAAATAATAACAACAAAAGCACTGTGTGCAACATACCAACCAGCCAGTCAGCCAACGCAACATAATTCATATGCAATTAATAATTGGCGGTTACAAGCGCAATGTTGTTGCGCATGTGCAACACACAGCGCACAAAACAAACCGGCACCACATCAACACTTGCCCCATTTGCAACACCACGCTGTGCGCGCACATCAAGCATTTATATAGCGATTTGTTATGCGCATGCGCGGCAACATTCTCGATTTTCCTGTTGTTGCCTTGGCTATTTTTAAACAACACGCTGCCAAGGGGCCCTGACAGCGGCAGCAACCAAATTGCATTAGAATTTACAACACTTGCAAGAAACTTTGGCAACTTTTGTTCATCTCTTCATTGGCAATCTTGCAACATTGCAACATACTTGCCACAGTCGTTCAATCGAAGGAACGCGCTGATGGGCGATGACTTTGATCGACTGTGTCACTAATTGTCTGCTATGGGCCGTCATCAATGCTGTCAGCGCTTGCATATGTATGCAGAATGTTGCATGTACACATGTATGTAGCTATGTTGGAAGTACCATACACGTTTGTATGTTGCAAGTTTGCGAAAAAAATGTTTTTATTGCAGCCTGTTTGCCAAGTATCTCTGCTGTGTACTCCGACTTCCAGTTGCGCTTGTTGTTCTTATTTTAATTGTTGTTGTTGCTGCTGCAGCATGTAAATTAATGGCTGCACTGCCGACACGTTTTTGCACTCATTGCCTGCGCAACTATTAAATAAGCGTCTAACGTTAGTGGCAAAATGGCTAAATGTCATGCATAACCATTAAATGTTATGGCGAATTTGCAATAAAAAATAAATATTTTTTTCCATTGCCGAACACGATTTTTTAAATTAAATTAGAATTGCAGCTTAAGCAAATAAATGGCGTTTTAAACGCAAGCTTACACAATTATTTCCTGTTCGTAATGGCTTCATAAGCGTTTTGGAGCGATTTGCATTAATTTTGATTACTTCGGAATGGTAGGTATTATTAATTTTTAGTATTTGCTATAGAAATTCTCTTTAGTAATTCTCTAGAAAGAGTTGGAAGGAATTTTTTTGTTATTGCTGAAGTTTGCAGTTCTTTCTGATCTTTCCTCTTACCCTGCGAACTTCTATAAAAAATATATTCTGTAGATTTGGAGTTCACCATCCTTCAAGATAGATTGCCAAAAGATACTGGGGATGCTGTGAATTTCAGTTTTAAAAACTGATCTGAGAGTTTTCAGAATGCTCTGTTTATAGAAGTCTTCCGTCTTTTCGTTTTAAATTTTGTACTAGAACCTTGTATTTTGCTTCGAAAGACATATTTTTAGCTTTGTTAAGTTCATATTACAAAGGTTTATATTTTAATAAGAACCTCAGATCCTTTGGTCTCGACGACTAGCTTTTCATTAGCAAAAATATTCTTTCCTTAGCATGAGGTCTGAGAAAAAAAATCACTGTGCATAAAAGCTGGAGAATAACGTTCCAATTCAACGACCAATAGATGATTCACATACTTAAATATTCATGAAAGATATAACTAACACATTCTTTTGATATCTTTTGAGTGTCCATTTTTCTGGACAAAACTTCATTTAACGTGAAATTCAGAATTCAGATTCAGAAATTAGAAATTTATGAAATCAACTCAACTGGGACCATCTCCCGATACGATCTTTTCAGACTGCTGAGAAGTTTGCTCCTCGGTCTTATATATGTACATATTTATTAATCTATTCGCTTAGACTATATTCAATTAGTCTCAAAGAAATCATCAGATTTAGGAGTCTTTAACCAATCTGATCATAAAACATTAGTTCCAATGATCAACTAAGGAATCCTAACAATAAAATTGGAAATCTCTTCTTTGTCAAAGTCCATCTTTAACCTACCTACGAGCTAGACAACATATGGAAAAAGTTCTTCTGGAGACAAAAATCAGGTTTGTTCCTAAAACATTCAGATTAGAAATAAATAAATGATAAAAACAAAATTTTCGATAGTTTGGCGAAGCAATTTAGCTTCTTGGACTTAAGTCAGAGATCTACAGTAAAATGAATGCCTTAGCTATCATGGAAAACTCCCATACAAATTCTGATACCCTCATGAAACTAGTTAATTTAAGTAACAAGAAAACCGCTTAGAGGAAAAGGCTTATAAATACACATCTCTTAACACTTATTTATATCAGTTACTAATATACTACAAGACATTCTTGGTCTTATCATCGAAAAATAAGAATTCAACAACAATAAATACAAATTAACCAAGGACTGAACTGAGAGGATTTACTTAAACAGGAACTGGTGGTACTGATAGGAACTATCTAAACTTTCTGAAGATAGGACCCCTACTAGAGCAGCTTGACAGTTTAAGCCAGTCTGATGATTCTAATAAGAATTATAGTATACTTCATTACAAGATATTGTAAAGACATACGCCATGAGTAGATATAGAAAATACGAAAGGATTCGGTATATTTTGAAACTATTAAGTAACAATGATATTTCAAAAAAAAAAAAAAAAAAAAAAAAAAAAAAAAAAAAAAACAGAAAAGAAAAGGGAAACCAAAATGTTAATACAGTTATTTAACACGTACGTATAACAATTTTCCATTATATAATCGACACTTTCGTTGTTGTACTGCTATTTTTTTTTTTTGCTATACAAACACCCAGACCGCATGACTTCGACCCCAATTAAAACGGTAATATATACGACCTCTGAACTGTAGGAAGAGACGTAGACGCAACAAATACACTTTCCACAAGTTTGCATGCAATTAGCATGAGCGCCATAAAAGCGAATAATAATTAAGTAAGACTTGTGAAATTGAAGGGAAAAAATAAATGTGACCACATAAAAAAATAAAGAAAAAAATAAAAAACAAACAACAATAAAAAGTAGATAAAAAATTATTTTATGGGTCCAAAGCGAGGTGACCTTTTTAACTAATCGCTTAATTGAGTGAATGCAAAATGGGTGCGCACTCATTTGGCTGTAAAGTGTGACAAAACAACAAGCTGACAATACAACAACAATAATAATAACAATATAGGCAGATGTTAATGTGTGTTTGGGCGCATAAAGTTAGCAACAAAGGAAGGAAATACAATAAAGTGTGGCAAGTTGCAAAAATAGCTGCCACAGTGAATTTGGTTCACATTGTAGCATGTTGCATGCGAGGTGCGCGCAGAGGAGTGTGAGATCAGGTGTTAAGCACGTAAATAACAAATTTTATAGCAATTATTGCGTTGGCAATATTCGTGACTTATTATTATAGAAATTAATTACTTTTTTACTGTTAGAAGTGTGATAAAATTGATTTAAATGCACCTGTTGTTATTGAATATAACACACTTTACTGCATTTTTATTTATTATTTGTTTACTCTTTTCAATAATTATAATTTATTCTGCGAGTATCAATCAATCAATATTTATGATATAGTAGGTGTTGCTATGCATTTTTAGAGTGCCAACAGACAGCCCTTTTATATTTGCTTCCATTATTTACTTATTTGAAGTACTACCACGTGCTTTGCATTATTAATTTTAATAACTTCGGTGGTAATTAATAAGCGATGAGTAAGCTGTCAATACATACTTGTTCATACATAAATAATATACATGCATATATGTATATCTAACTGGTGATTGATTTCAGGGGGTTTTCTGGAAATGCTTTCTTGTCTGCTTACATGCAATTCACGTAGCTTTGAGTGTACTTATAAGTCCTCAAGTGTGACTAAGGAATACAAAAAGCTCGTGCACTTGTAAATGAGTGGCAAGATATTACTGGGTACAAAATAGAAATCTTAGAAAGCAACAACACAAACTCGGTTATTTTGCTTCAGTGCTGTGATTTTAAGTCAGAAACTTGAAACTAAGCAGTGGAATTTTAAAAAATATATATTGCGAAATTGGTTTTAAGCAATCTCAAGCTAAAATCGTTAAAATGGGTGAAATGGATCACACCATTGACATCTCATATATTACCCGAGTTGTTAGATATAAGCAGGGAAATTTTATCTTAGATGTATGTTCGTTTGGTACTCGCTTATAAAAAAGTAGGTCTCATATTTTCATTGTTTCTCTTCAAATATGATATTTAAAATACGATTCTACTGAAAACAGCGATTTGCTAGGAGTCCGAATCTTATAGTTTTTACATTTTGCCTGGACGAATTTTTTTCCTAATTTTTAATATTAGGTTGGCAAATATCCCTTACGCTTTTTTGCTCCTCATTCAAGGTTTTATAAAAAGTGTTACAGTAATCAGATCTCAAATATGCACCGTTTCGTTCGATAATTTGTTTCCATCTAGACGGCAACTTCATAATATCCTCCTCGTAGAAAGCCCCCTTCTTATTGCGAAGAACTCGGACAGCCACTTTTCACAAGCCTCTTTTCACAAGCCTCTTTTCAGTTCAACTTTACACCATCAAGGACGTCTGCCATGGGCAAGAACATGTGGTAATAATTTTGCGCTACGTCCAGGCTATATGGTGGATGCGATAAAACCTTCCAACCGAGCTCTCGTAGCTTCTGACGAGTCATTAACGAAGCGTGTGTTTTGGCGTTGTCCTGGTAGAACACTACACCCTTCCTGTTGGCCAATTCTGCACGCTTCTGACCTGCTTCAAACAAGTCCAGTTGTTCGCAGTGGATGGTAGAATTAAGCGTCTGGTCATATGGGAGCAGCTCATAGTGGATTATTTCCTTCCAATACCACCAAACACACAGCAAAACCTTCCTGGCCGTCAATCCCGATTTGACCACTCTTTGGGACGATTCACCGGCCTTCGACCACGACCGTTTTCGCTTGATATTGTCGTATGTGATCCGTTTTTCGTCGCCAGTCACCATTCGCTTCAAAAATGGGTCGATATCAGTTGAGTAAGGTAGCCCTTTGGAACAAGTAACTTATTAGGATAGATTATATAGATAGAAAACTAATTAAGCTACGTAAAGAGAACCCTATCAGAGACAGACACACTTTATACTTCGGTATATTATTTGGTTTTAAGCTCTATTGTTATCTAGTAAGTACGAGTATTTTATATGTAGCCACCTCAACACATTTGTGTGTATCTCAAAGCGCTACGGCGTTATACATTGAAAAGAATTTGCGATCTATAGTAGGAATATTTTTAAGCCACACAATGGACTTATGGTGCCTTTAGTTCTGCAAGTTGGATCCTTTGAGATTCCGCTTGTCGCGTGGGTCAGTCTCAACCTGACCTACTTAAGAGGTTTTTCACTCATTTGACTAAAAATGTATATCCTTTCTAAAAGCCCTATCACACTTAAAATCCTATAATTATCACTATAATCTTAGGAAAAACAATGTCATTTCAGAAAGAAATATATTAATTTACAAAATCTAAAGACATCACAGAAACAAATAGTTCTCAGCTCAAAAAACGCAAATTGTTGATCTCTTGACTCAAATTGAAATCCGTTCTTTCCTTAGCTCAGAATTACATTTTCTCTGCGCCAATCGCAAATTATGTGATTGTAACTATGTATAACTGTAACTAACGGCTATTCATAACCGCCGAACAGTTCACTGACCGACCGACTTTCGGACCACAGCTGTTGCGCTGCTGCTGCTCACCGCTGACTTCTGTCTGTTTAATTAATTAAATTTTATGGTTTTCAGTCACTTTTGTGTTAAACTGCAGTTTTAAATTTTATTTATTACCTTTTTGACGTGTGTTTGTGTGTGTGCATTTTGCACTCGAACTTCCTCTTTGTGGCTGCGCTCAGCGCGCTGCTTGCAACACTCAACATTCGCGCTCAAGCGGCAAATGCACCGTTGTTGCACTCACTGGCACTTGGCAATTCTACCATTAAATTGTTGTTGTTCATATTTTTGTAATTTATTTGCGATTTTTTTTTTCTTTTTTCATATTTTCTTTTTGCTGCCAATTTTCTATGCAAATTTGCAACAGCAACAAAGAAATGTTTTTTTGTTTTTGTTGTTGTTTTACATTTCCCAGACGAACGGTACGTGTCGAATTTCCAACGTTTTTATGTGAACGCGTCGTCGAGAAGACATTCACACCTCGCTCACTGGCTGGCTGGTTGGTCGGCGCGTTGACCGTGTGACTGACTCATTCAACAAGTGACGCTGTCTGGGTTCTCTTACTTAGCAGTCGACTGCACATGCGCCACGCTCGGGGTATTTGCCGGCCGGCCGGCTTAGTTGCAATTTTAAATGAGGTTTATTGCTTCTCGGAAAGAATGCAAACGTAATTAAAATGCGCAAAATTCGAAAGGTTCTTCAGTCTTCATTCTTCTTCTGCTTCTTCTTCTTCGTATTCTACTGACATTGTATTATTGTTGTACAAACAACAATAAAAAGTGCCAACAAATCGGTTACTAAATTTGTAATTTGCACAAAGTGCAGTTAGGTAACAAATTTTTTTTTGTTGCAACACCACTCACTCTCTTCAATCTATGTTCATTCAACATTCTTATTTCAGGTGAAAGAACTGTTTGTGGCACAACGCCGCAATTAATATGCACAAATGTTTGCATAAAATGCTGCAAAATGTGTCTTTAATGATTCTTTGATGACTCTCTTCTAAGCTGCTTGCATATTGGCAGCTAACACTATGGTGGGGAGAGGAGTTGCGGCATGCAAATCAGCAGAGAATACGCGCTTGATTGACTCATTCATCGCAATGCCGCGTTGTCAATGCTGCTGGCACTTGAATGAATGCAATTAGATAATTTTGATTGGCGTTTGAAAAACATATTGCCAAGTCATTAAAAAAGCTGCAATGTGAAAAGTTGCATGATGCAATTCTCATTCACTGTTAGCTGTTTTTTAATTAACTTTAGGTGATTTATTTTTCACTTATGGCAAGTAATTTTGTATTTCTTTTATCACTTTTGAGCCTACAAAAAGCGTTAGGTGTATAAGGAAATGATTTCTTGGCGCTTTTTAGATTAATAAGATTTAATTAATTTTTTTAATAACAGTATATTTCATTTTAGATTTGTTTCCTAAGAGTTATACAATTTTTTAATAAGGATTTTAAGTGATTTATTACTAATATACTTCGAAAGGGATGATTGAAATTAAATAAAATTTCAAATTTTAATTTTTTTCATGTCCTTTTTGGGGTACTAGGGAAATTGGAATAGTAGAGAGTTAGACATATTTTGTGTAGTATTGTTTAAAATTATGTATTTCATATTTACTAATCGATACAACTAATCTGGAATCGCTTACAACTGAAAGAAAGATTATAGCATTTTCGCACAGCAGTTAATTGATCAATTAAACGGTCTTTGCTCGCTGTTTTGGATCGATTTACCATACAAAAAAATATAAATTTTTAATCTCCTACAAATCGAGTTGAATACTATACACTAATCGTTAATCGAGTAGCTGGCAGTGCGAAGTGCTAAAACTGGGTTTTCAATTATAATCTTAATGTATTATATTAACTTGGCTGTGTAAAAAGGCTATTAGAAAAACTGAAACATAATTTAGTGAAGTTCTCAGAGAGTGTTGCCTGGAATCGGCAATATTAACGCGCACATTATTTTGGCGTCAGATATATCACTTTACGGCGTACTTTAATGACTTTAATTGTTTTCTATTATACCAGCAATTCTGACATCATTGACGAGTTGATAATTGATCAATTAAAACTTTAATAGAGAAATTAGTTTTTTTTTAATTCTATTAAAAATTATATTTTATTTTGTATGGTAAATCGATCTAAATCAGCGCTTAATCGAGCAAAGTCTGGTAATCGATCAATTAGATCCTGTGTGAAAGGACTATCATCTCTCTAATATATCTAATTCGAAAAGATTTTGGAAAACACAGTAAAAAGAGCTAATAATGAACAATGTACGATGCCACATTATTGATGTTGAATATAAATTACAAATGTGCTTGCACCTCGATTAACTTTTAACAATGAATGGTTAATGCTATATACTGCATACTTCTCCATTAAAATTAATACTTAATAGATTACATCTATATTATTTATATCTTGGTAAATTTGGAATTAATTTTCCCAGTGATATAGAGCTATATGGGCCTTATAAGCCGTATTTTGGAAAAAGATCCCTAAAAGTAGTATAGTAAATCGAATAGAACGAAATATTACAAATAATACTTACAAAACAGAGATTTGATTTCAATGAATATTATTTGAAATGTAATTCGAAGAACGTGAAAATTATAAGAATATAGCGATGATAAGGTATAGGCTGCAATAACGTCAGAATACCAACCAAAGTTATTTCAAATCTCCAGTTCTCATATATTATATGATAATTTTACCTAAATAACTCCTCAGATACTAGAATCCCATCACATTTTAAGCAAATCTTTCAAATTTACAAGAGATAACAATGATTTTACATTGCATGAATTCAAAATTCTACTCGGAAATGATTGAAATTAAATGAGTTTCATGGTTTCTTCCAGATCATTGTATGTATACTCCATTGAAACTAAATGTGTTGTTGAGCATTTCTCGTCGATATGTATTTACTCTTCGCTGGGAACATTTTCAAAACTGAAGGCCTCTCTCTAGGAGTACACAACATCTATATGTATACTTATACTTATACCCTATGCATGCATGCATGTTATATATATGTATATGTAAATCAATGTTGTGATGAAGGCCTACAGCAGGAGATCTAATTGATTTCATCGTTTCATAGTTTAAAATAAACAATCGTTTAACGCTTCTATTTCCAAACTACCTTTTCGAAGAAAACACTTGAGTTCTAAATATGGTATGAAACAATTGCCACACAAAATGTGATTGTTGAAAGGGGCTTTCAGTTGGTATTGGTAAATAGGTAACGAAATTTTCTTTTAGTAAATACCCGGCAGAGTACTCTACATGTCCCATTCATTATAAAGAGGTACTATTGTAAATGCAAGATTACTATTTCAAACTCAAATCTGACTCAAGTCTAGACTAACAAATATTTATGTTAATGTGTGTATTATAGTAAAGTGATCTAAGGTATGGTACTAAAAATTATCGAGTCTCAGCTACTAAAATCCTAAGCAATTCAAATGCAGTAAAGCATATATGCAAATCTATGCGCCTGAGACAAAATGCAAGCGTGAATGCATGCAATAAATAAAGTGAAGACTGCAATAAAATTTCAGTTACATTTTGTGATAATCTGACTATTAGCCTTGAGAGGCATTTACAAGCCATTAAAGAGTAGCGTGCATACAAAGCATTTTAAATGCGACTTTCCAAAAGAAAACTTTTCACTGCAACATCGAGAGGCAGGCAACAGGCGACAACTACGCACCCAAATACAAACTGACAATAATAGCAACAACAACACAAATGTGCAGATAAGTGTGCACTTGAATGTAATGATAGTTATTAAGTTAATTAAATAGTTGTTGATGGCAGCAGACAGGCTACATACATACACTGCTGTTGATTTCTTCGACTGATTTTAACGGTTGCTCGCCGCCACTCTAACTAATGCGACATGCATTTTTAAACAATTAAACGCGTAAAAATGCCAACAAAGTGGACATTTTATGCAAATTTAATTCAATTAGTTGAGCCATCAGCG
The DNA here is from genome assembly GCF_028554725.1 of Zeugodacus cucurbitae. NCBI lineage: Eukaryota > Metazoa > Arthropoda > Insecta > Diptera > Tephritidae > Zeugodacus > Zeugodacus cucurbitae. Next base: position 57,223,680 of record NC_071671.1, read on the forward strand.
TCACATGCAAGCATTTACGAGCACAACAATGGCAACAACAACACTAACAACAACATAACGCCTAGGAAATCATTACGTTCACGCCTGTGTCGCCTTTTTGGCAAAAGCGTTGAGACATGGTTAATGGCATGCAAAGTGGCGCCACCTAAGCAATGTGCAACACCAACAAACACATACTCAGGTATATCTGTATGTAAGCGCCTTGTGAAATAGTAGTGTTCACCTGAACAAAGTGACGTCTCTTAATGGCAACTAAATAACCAGCAACTTGTTGCAAGGAGTAAAAACTATGCAACCACCTCCTTTTGCATGGCTTTGTCTTGCAGTAGTAGGTGGCAGGTGGCGATATGCAAATTGACATTCCTTGCGCTGTTGGCAACAACGCAAACATTTGTGGCAGCTTGCACTTGTCGGGGAGTGGCGCTTCCGCACCAAAAGTTGCATTTAATTTTTCAATTTATCTGCGAAAATGTTGTTACAACATTGAGTGTCTTTTGCAGCCATTTCTTCGTTTTTTTTTTTTGAGTCGATTGTGAGTTGGTGTATTATGCGCACTTTAATTTAAACATGTATTTTTCACCATTTTTGGAGCTTATTGTTGTTGACAACGAATTGCTTAAGTGACAAGTTCGTGAGGTCGCTGGTTTATTAAGTGTGGAAATTGTTTGGGAAAATGTGAGCTTATCCGGGTGAATCATTATTAATGCTGTAGAAATGCTAATTAATTTCCGAAAATATTGAAGAAAAAACTTTTAGGGGAACGAGTTAATATATTTGTGGTTCCATATAGACAGATATTGTTATCATCAAAATCAAATGGATATATGATACATGCCCTCACAGCAAGTGAAATAACAAAAGTTTAGTTTAATACTCATACTCCACTCTATATTAGTTGCTTCAAAATTTTAATTCCTCGATAGAACTATAAAAGAAGTTGAGATCTTGAAGTTTCAAGCGAAATATGGGATATGAAATGATTGCTATGTCTTGTCTTGAAAGGTAACGTTTGAAGGAAAACATGTTTTAATTGACTCAATTCCATTTTTATATTCAATTTAGTTCTCATTTGGAGGGGAAACTCCGTTCCGAAAAAGTGATTGTGGTATGTTTTCCCAGGAGTCCTTCAATCTATTTAAAATGTCTTATTTATTCGGACGACGCGAATATCGGATGAGCTTATCATTCAAAAATTGTTATAAATACTTAATAGGATTTAAGTGAGAGGTGGTAGGCCATAGTAGGGGCTCTATCGTTTTTTCATCGAGACATTCTTTTTTAACCCGGCTTTTATGTTTGGACTCATTGTTCTGCTGGTATATAGAGTTATCTTCTAAGTCCATTTTTTGTGCCGGCGGCTCTAAACTTGTACTCAGTAACACTACGTATTGGCCCTACGCTCCAAACAGGAGTTAAAGGAAATTATATATATACATATCACTCCGTAGGACTCTCCCGTCATTTGCCTTCGATTAATACCAGATTTGATGGACCACTGTAGTTACAGCAAACCCGAACTAAAAAGTTCCCACCTCCGAACTTAATGGTACTTTGGATGTGCATACATTGGAACCCCTCATGACTCTTTGGTCAAACTTTTTGACTACCTTTCGTATATTTTAATTACAGCTTGTTCCCATTACTCCAAATTAGATTTTCCCAAAAATTTGACGCCATTTTATAACACTTTTTGGCAAATTCAAATAAAGAAATATTCAAATAATAGTAAAAAATGTGGTGGGTTATCAATAATTTTCTCGGATACTGTATGTCTATAGATTAGGTCGTTGTTATCGAAAACTTTTTTCACTTTTTAAAAAATCCGCCATTTCGGACATTTGTTAAGTTATTTTATTTTCATACGCTTTGGATTGAGTACAGTCCACACGAATGTCTATGCCTTGGAACCGGAGTGATATGGCGGATCAAGGTTTCAGCTACTGTTCCATGAAAAAAAATTTAACACTGAAAAGCTCCAAACACTGCTTAGGATCAGCAACCCGCGATTATTTTTGGCCGACTATGAGCTCGTCTATTGTGGATACCAGGTCTCCGCTGGAAACTGCAGAGCGTATCAGCTTGCAAGAAGGGTACCCCAGCAACAACTGGAGTGCAACTAGACGCACCCCAACGTGAGCTCTCATGACGCTGGACAACAACCAGCATCTGTGAAGCTGTGAGGTCTTTCTAGCTCGCCATCCATCCAGCTGCTTTCTCTTAGGAAGGTTCACCTCGCCGCAATCATAAGAAACTGGACATTGCCAATTTGACTAAACTGTTTGGAGAAAGGCGAAGAGCAAACACTTGCTCCTTCAATGTTAAGCATTGGCCAGACTAAGGCTAAAATACCTGGGTAGGCACACCTTCGGCGACATAAACTGAAATAAGAACTATGTATAGAGTCCAAGCGCTCTGCGGATTCGTAAGAGTCTTTTGACCCGTTTGGGTGCCACAAAAGGCAGTTGAAGTGGTCTAAGTGAGATTCGCTGCAGTCGTGAAGAACTGACGTACAAAATTTATAAAAAATCGTATGGAAGGTTTCTTAGTCCCGATCATCCCATGAAAGCACTTTCGGATACCAGCATATTTTTTTTTCTCTGAAACAATTGTCGAACAGCTGTGAAATGTCTTTTGAGGTTAGGTTTAATTACAAAACATGTGGAACTAGCTCTAAGGGCATGAACTCAATGCAATGATTTGAATTTTTTAGACTGCTTGTCATGAAATGATGTATGCAGGTTTGCAAATATTACTTGTTTCTTTAAAAATTTCCTTGAATTAAGAAACTCACAGATTCATCAAAAGACAAGCCAGTCAAAAATCTACAAGGCTAAATAAATGAATGTCATTATTTTACATGATTTCGATAAGGATAAATCTATCTCTGTGCCGTCTTTGTTATAACTTATGTGAAAAAAATTAAAGTTTTTCTCGAAAAAAAATTGAAATCCCACACTCAAACTGTGGCAATTTGCAATATAAAAACACAATAACTGTCGCTACCGGCGTTTTGTAAGTCACATTGTCTTTGTTGTTTCTTTACACCAAAAAAATATATATTCACATACAAACATACGCGGTGCCACCAATTACATACAACAAGCAGCGCAGGCATGTTCAGCAATTTTTCATTTCCTTCTGAGCATGCGCAACACATTGTGTCTTGCACGACAAACGGCGACGTCTCGAAGATGCAACCGAAGTGATAAAATAGTTGTACACCATTTGGTTGCATGCAACGGTCCGTTGATGGCAAGCAGGTCGCGTACTTATTGTTGTTGGTGAATGCGTTGCCAGTAGCCGCAAGCAGCCTTGATCGGCATCCCACATATGAGGTACAACAACAACAACAGCGTAGCAACAACTGCCAAACAACATTGTTGCAGTAGCAAGCGAAAAGTATGCGATCGCTTGACAGCAGGTTGCACTTGCTGCCACATTAAAGCGAAGCAACAGTAACAACAAAAAATGAAAACAACAAAAACAAAAAAAAAACGCCCGCGGCTGTGTTGGCAGCAACAACCCTGGCATATTTCCAACTGCAGCGCAATTTTTTTGGTTTCCACAGTTGTTGTTGTTATTTTTGTTGTAACGATTTTTAAACGCGCATTACTACCGGCGATTTTAGTTGTTGTCGTTTGTCTTTCGCTTGCCACCATTAACATTAACGCCTTATCAGCGTGCATGGCATCGCGCGGCAAACCATAGTGCCATAACAACAAACACACCAACAGCAACAATGCAACCAAATACAACAAAAAAAAAAAATTAGGAAATTTTTCCAAAAACAATATTACGCGCGCCACTTTTTTTTGGCTATTAGAGCTGGCGCTTCGTGGCATAGCGTGCGAGTTGTTGGTGTTATTGTTGGTGTGGCCTGCTGCCTGCGTGACTGTGCTCGGTTACACGCGTTGCGCAAAATGCCAACAACAACAAATAATGCAATTTAATTTTTTTCCGAAAACTTTAATATTTATTTAATATTTCGCTGACATATTGTTGTTGTTGCTGCTTTTTGCACAAAAATCCTAATCTTTTGGCAGTCAACAATGCGTGACGCCATGCAACATGCAATGTTGCTGCTGGTTGGTGAATGTGTTGTTCGGTGTAAGCATGTGCAATCGGAAAATGCATTTATTTTAGCTTTTTGGTGGTGGCTGTGGCATGGGTGTGTTGGCGCCGACAGGTGAAACTACGCAACGCCAAAATTGATCGCAATCTAAGCAAGAGTAAATGTGTTAGAAAGAAAACGCTTTTAGAAGAGGACGCAACAATAAATATACAACACTTTCCCGGATATGGAAAATATTGTATATTGTTGTTGTTGTAGTAGTTCATTCCATACGACTTTTAGGTTGTGAGAAAAGACGCTCAGATCGCTTATCTAAGAAAAAGGTCTTTCAAGAGATCGGAAGCAATGAGGTGTTGGTTGGCGGTTTAGATCTCGAATCGACGCGAGCTCTTCTTCTCTGAAGTAACAGAAAACATTCCTAGCCTAAACCAGACCCTGTATAAAAATCTGTGCTCAAGAGTACATTCCGATTATGTACATCTAACCGTTGGGAGAACGGTCGAGTACTACATCTATAGCTAACAGTAACTTGACTTTCAATAAAGTACTTATTAGCAGAGATATCACAGAGCCACAGAACCGGTACCGGTATGTATTAGCCCGATGGCCGATATCAAACAACCATAGTAGACCTTGTTGATGGTTGGCATAACTTCAAAATAAATATAATTAAAATTCATTAAAATAATTAAAATAATAATTAAAATTCATATTTAAGATACCATTTCGAACGGCGTTGAGTACTGAATAAAAAGATATGCTGAGGTCTTAATCTCCTATCATGGTAGGTACGAAGGTCCTCAAATAAATACAACTATAGAGCTGGAAGTAGATTGTCAATTATATGTGAGTGATTCCCGACGTTCTACTGGGGCGAACTCTGCTTTCGATAACCTAAGGTGGGTGACAAGATATGTACCTTGAATAAAGTAATCTTTAAATAAGAAAGCTTTTAGATTTAATAGTTCTAACTACTTTGAACAGAACTTTGGAAGATTTTTGGCCCAAACGAACGGACGGTTTTGGAGCTAAAACCCGCAAAAGAGTTCTGCTCGTGCTAACGACATCAGCTGAAAGAAAGCGGACTCTGCTGAAGCAGTGGATTGATTGTGAAACTATTCTTAACAATAATTATGGATCGACAAAGAATAGCCGAAGAAATTGAGGACAATCTCTGGCCGTATTATTCTATTTTTAGTTTATGCTTAAAGAACACAATGGCTAGGGAACCCTTTTCATAGATGTGATGGATGGGAGTAATGAGCTTCTGAAGATTGAGAACTACAAGCATGATACTACACTTTCGTTGGATTTCATTATCTGTGCAGTAGTGTTTAATATTCAGTAAATCTTTAAAACCACCACACGTGACCCACTATGCAAAGCAAGTGATTTATTTTTTTTATGAAAAATTAATGCAAAGATAAATAGTTCTAGTGGCGCAGAGTCATCCTCAAACGGAGCAATGTACAAATATCCACATACAAATAGTAAATATATATCTCACAAATGATAAATCGTTGCATGAAGACACAAGTGAACAGAGCTCACGTCTCTGCAGCAGCATCGCCGCTAAGGCCGCAGAGCCGTCGAACTCATTACATTAAAAATGAGCTGGGCGATTGTAAAAGTATGAACTCCGAGCGTTAAAGCACTAAAAACTGGAGCGATGTGTGCAACAGCAAAGGGAGCAACCGCAAATAGATAGCGCTGTGTGTCTTCAGCATCGCATCGCTGCAACTCAACGCGGCTGCTTATGCAAATTGCAGTAAATTGAATTTGTCTGATTAAGTTTTTATGCTGGGTTGGTCAAAGGCACAGCGGACGACAGGGCGAAGGGAGGAATGATGCAACAACAAAAAACTATAAAGTGATGGAAGGAAGAGCCGGAGAGTCCATCCATCCAACATTCACTTTACGGCACGGCTGGTTGGCTGGATGGATGAATGGTTGGTTGGTTGGTCGGTTGGGCGTTTGGCTGATTTGTTGAACTTTTGGTTGCTTGATTGGCTGCCGGCGTACTTGATGGGTTCATGCATTGACAAACGCGGACCGGCGACCAAATGCAACCATCAATATGCGTCTACATGCAAAGCACACAACGGCGGTAGCAGCAGCAATGCGAAAACTGTGGCGCGCAGCTGCGTTGCACACATTTCGTTACTGCCCCCCCGAGGGAGATAAGAGCACAAATATGACAGTTCATATCAGCAGGCCCACTTACTTACTGCCGATAAATGCACATATGCTATACAGCTATATACTCCACTTATACATACATATATGAAGCCAAATATATTCGAAGGCAAATGTGTGTTTGCACTTGGCATATTCTTGCCTTCCATCTTTTCGTTCTACTCTCTGCGGTCTATGCACTCGCCTCTTGCCTTTGGGTAATTGAATTTTATTTATAGGCGCGTTTAGTAATGATGGCTCTGCCGGTTGCCCGGTTGCTTGCAAATTAAATGTAAATAAAAAATCACCAGCACCTTATCTAAGCGTTGTGCAATCATCGGCGAGCGTTCCGAAGAATTGTCGGAAGTGTTGTGTGCAGCCGCCGGACCAATTTCAATGTTAATATTTGCCCTGTGTGTACTAGTTGTTGGCGCAGCGTTCGTTGAGCTGTGCAGTTGGGCAAATATTTTCTTCTGTGGAGTAATTGATAAAATTGCACGTTCGATCGCTGCACGTTGGCAGTGAGTTATTCGTTGTTGAGTGAATTATATGCCTACGAGATTGCTTATTTGATGATTGAAGATCTGAACTTGAAGTGCCATTTGTATTGTTATTCACTGAAGAACTCACTTTTTCATAGATTTTTATTATTTTTCTTTTATTTTCGATGATCTACTTCTGGTACAGCGGAGTCTTTCCTTTATCCCCAATATTTCGGTTTACCACCTAAAGCTACGTACATACTATACATATTTCAGTACTACGATACCCAAGTACAGGCATGAAAACCTGGTTGGAACTTTCGAAACTGCTCGATCTTCAACTCCCCATCAACATCAAGTTTCATTAAACATTCTCCAGGTATATTATATACTTGAAAAATTCAACAGAAGTCTTAACAATTTATGGTTTAGCAAGGTTTTATAACCAAAAGCTTTCAAGTTCTTAAAAAACTCTGCTAAGACTGTAACTCAAGTTCGATATAGGTTTCAATGGTCAAGTATTGCCGTTATCTCATTAGTCACGCGCAGTATTTATTTCGAGATCTCGAAGAAGGTCATATAGTTCATAGTTCCATATGTTTCTATAGATGTTGGAATCTTTCCTCATATTACTACTGCTATTTGCTGTGGTAACTCCAATCTTAAAGCAGACTGCAGTCGTGTACTATCCCTGCAGTCGTCCACGAACAGATAATACCATCATGTCAGAAATTCTCCCGGAGATTTGTATTGCCTGCCGAGGGAGAACTATCCGAAACTATGTCCAACAGAGTGTTAAGATCATCTGAAACAAAGACCTAATAAAGTTATTTATATTTCTGATGTGTCAAGTGATGGAACTCTTCTTCGATCCTTTTTTTTTAATTTTTTGTATCATTGTCTTCAAAATATCGATATTTGTCTCAAGATTCTCTATATAAAATGGTATAGTCCAGTATAGCTCAACTCTAACCCCGAATTCCTGAGCTTGCAACTATTTAATTCAAAAAGACACCAACTTATCAATGACTAGTCCCACAAATTACAACAACAAAAAGGAATAAAGAAAGATTACAAAAAAAAAATCGCTTGGCCCACAGCGGCAAATTAGCTTTACTATCAACTAAATGGTATGCGACCCACAATGCAAAAGCGTCTGCGGCATGCGAGACCAGAACGAATCCGACGTCATCATCGACGCCGGTTCAGGGTCAAAGCAATGAAAAATTAACCGAACAAACCCGCATGTCTAGGCTGCGAATGCTATGTATGGTGAATGCGCATCGATGCGTGCCACCAACGCTGCACCCACGTAGTGGCAATAAGAAAACACGGTAGCCGCCAGCCATATGTACCGTGTAGCGGTGCAACACAGGCACACTGTGGCATGAAATGTGTACGCAATGCGCAGGCTTGGACAATCAAACGTTTAACGGTTGGCAGCGCAGACAGGCGTTGCGGTGCGTTGCTGGAAAAATTGCCAACAATAAATGTTGTTGTTGTAACCAAGTTCTTGTTGTTGTTGCTATTATTGTTGCTTGTCGCATTTGCTGCGTTTTGGGTTACAGACGAAAATTTGTACCAACTTGACGGCTACAACGGCTACTGCTGGCTGACACTTGCAACATCGGCTGCTGTCGCAAACCACCGCTGCGCCGTTTATGAGTTTTATTGTTGGCCAAACTGCCGGCACATTGTTGCAGCGGTAACTAGCGGTTAGCTTAGCCGCTTGTAATAATGTCAATTCAATTAATCTTCAATGTGCGCGGCCGTTTTGCGCACTCAAATGCGCGCATTGTGTGTGTCAAAGGTGAATGAGTGGTTTGCGCATGCGCAGAAAATGCTTCTTGCATTGTAATGGATATGAGTGCTATTATATGCCATATGCATATCTATCTATACATATTGCAGCATTTCTGTGCCACAGCTGCATTTTTAGCCATTTTTCCATTGCATTCTTTTTCGCTAAAATATCGTAGTTATTAAAATGAGTGATTGTGCTTTGCCTTGTTGTTACTTTTGCATAGTGTTTTGTTGCGAAAAATATGTCGAGGAAGCGATACATCGGTATTTTATCAAGCTTCTAAGTTCGATTGTTGCACAAAATTAATTGTTGAATATTTTTTCTCATGAGAAAATGATTGGAAGATTGGCAATTTTAGTTAATGCATATTCATATTGAATGGATTTTGCAATGTGTGTCAATGATTTATTCAAGACTCTTCCATTAAGATACCTAAAAATCTGTGAATCATAATTTGAAGACAAAAATTAAAACTTTTGAGGCAGAAAAAATCTGTAGAAAATCACATATGAGATATAGTTCATACTTCGGAAAAAAATATGACTAATTATGACAGTTAAGTAAAGCAAATAAAAGGAAGTCGAAACAGAAAGGTCCATCTCAGACATTCTAACCCATTACCCACTATGCAGATGAAATGAAAGAACTCAGTCGAGATAACAGAATCAATAACAAACATTCAGTTTATTAAATAATCTGAGTCTTTAAAGATAACTCCAACCAAATCTAGAATTTTTTTCTAAAAATTTAGGTGACTATACCTAGGATTTCTAGCAGATTCCTCACCTATAAACTTTCCTGTCTTTACGATTACTATTGCTTCAATAATGTTTGCCATGAATTTCGTGATAATAGATATTTTGGTAATAATTTGACTGCAGCGCCATCTATCAGAAGGAAAATGTACTGATTTTCTTTTTATCTTTCAAAACAAATTTGAATATGCGCCACATTTAACTATAAATTAAACAATATTCCTCGAGTTATTATAAAGTTTTTCCCAAAATGTCAGCAAAAAATGTAATTTTGATACAAACAGCCATTGGACCCACATCTATTGTTTATAGCTATGAGATCTTTCATTCACAGTATTCCTGGATCTCGTTAAGAACAAGGTAACATTAAAAAGACTCATGAGCACAAATTATGAGTCCTGATGCTTTTAAGTGGTGAGTCGTAGACCAAACGAACGCCTCTGGTACCGAAACGAATGATCTTTGGACCAGAGCCAACAATTATCTGATTATCTTTTCATCTAGTGCATTTGTAACAAATATGACCCTTATTATGCCACATTTTTGGATTAATTAATGGTCTTTTCGAACAGCTATAGGTCTAAATAACTAGATGGTCGGTATATTTTTATATATAAAATATCAAAGCAAGTATAATAGTTTATCTGTATCATCATCGTTTCAAAACAGGTATAATCATTTTGAGTTTTTGACAGAAGAATGCCTGAAGATGTGTTCATAAACGTGAGTCCATAAGAATGATCTCTCTACGGCTTAGTGTAGGGATGGTTTCGTCGGTATTTATTCGTATTTAGTTTCATATAGATGATTCTCCGTGGATCATCGTACGGTTGGCATTCATGACTTACATTTCACAGCTGGTAGATTCGAGATAAGCTTTTGAAAGAGAATGCTAGTCGAACCGAGTTGTCAAATCTGCTGAAATTTTTTTAACTTGAAAGTGATTCTTAATAAGCTAAGTATTGGTTTAGAATTTCCTATACATCATTCGTTGGTAATACTTAACACCCTTACCAAAACTGTTGACAAAACTAGACGAAAACAAATTTTAAATTTTAAAAGTCATATAATTTTCTCCCATCGCTCATACATACACCTCATTGTGCTGTACACTTTAATATAATAAATTTTAATTAAAACCTTTCATAGGATCTCGTCTCACAATTCTCACATTCATCTGCCGGAGGATCATAATATGTTCAACCAGGCTCCCTTACAACACGCGTAAATTAAATTTTGCTGTATGTATATATGCGTATAAACTCCCATTTGGTGCATAATAAAATAGCGTTTTAATTACTTTACAACGCTGGCAGCGTCGACAACAAATGGAAATAAATGAGGCACGTCAGGAAGGCATACACCCACCAGCGACTAGAGAATAATAGTGAAAAATATGCTGCTGCTGCTGCTGCAGCGCCTGCTACTGCCAGCCGCCTTTGCTAAATAATAATATTTAATTTCTGGCATTCTCTTTTAGCGCACGGCGAGAACTATGCACAAATTAATATTCCGCCTTTAAGACTAACAAGCCGCAGCCGAGTTGGCTGTGCCGCCGCGAGTCCTGCAGCAACAGCAACAATGTGATATGAGTCAGCGCAGGTAAAAGAGTCACAAGAAATATGAAAAAAGTCGACAATTTCCTGCTCAAAAATTCTTGATTGCTGACTGCCACAGCCAGATCCAGAGCCTCAGACAGAGTTACAGTCAGCCAGAGCTGGAGCAACAACCGCCACACCAACGCCAACGCCCAGCCTGCAGCCACCGTGCTTACTGTAGTGACTGAGTAGTTCATTTACTGCACCGCCCTGCAGCCCTTTTGTGGTGTTATTGCACTTGGCGGTCGCCGCTTTTGACAGATTTTTTCATGAAACAAGAATGCGCAGGCGCACAGCACCCACAATCAATTTCAATTTGCAAAGGTTGCAGCCCAAACGGTGTTGCACGTTTGCGACTTTCATTTTTTATTTCCTTTTTGTTGTTGTTTTTATTAGATTTTTGTTTCACTTTTGTGTCGTTTTGAAAGTCATTTGTTATGCGCATGCGCCCAGCGGCGATTACTCATCCTTCGCGCAATTCTAAGTCGCATTCCGCGGCGCGGTACACTCCGCGTATTGTGCAGCATAAGGAGGGAAGACGATAGAGGTATACTAAGGCTGTCTGGAGATCCGCAAAGAGCAGCTGATTTTTGCTCAACTGGAATGCCATGGCTGTCTGTGTACTGTATTCTTCATTTTACTTTTAAAGGCGCTTCTGGGCCTGCGCTTCATTCACTTCCTCTTGCACATACTAATAACTACAAAGTTAACTCTCCCAGCCTCATGACTGAGTTCACTTAATACCCAACCGAAAGCAGCAACATCAATATATTGAAAAATGAAAATAAAATCTCTTCACAACGTGCTTTGGCAACATGCCTCTAAGCTGCCTCTGTGCGCGCTCATGTGTTGAACTTAACAACAATTCGTTGCGGTTACGCATTGCCAGGCCAATGCATCGTTGATTTTTGCTATAAATAAAAATTCAGCTACAATATTGTCTTACTCGACGGTTGTCATAAACAGATATATCTTGCTATGTTCATACAGATACAACAATAATGGTGTTGTTGTTGTTTATCATTTGTGGTTTTTTTGGTGAAGCGCACCAGCTCAGATTTCCGTTCTCATAAATATTTATTTAGGCCGCCGGTGTTGCCTTTTACAACTCATCTTCATGCAAAACGGATACATGCGACACCCACACACACATACATATAATATATATAGACATGTATGTATATATATATGTATATATATATATATATAGAGATATTGATTTTTGTGTTGTATTGGCTTGGCTATGTGATTGTAATACATCGATATGAATATTAAATAAATATATTCTACAAATATTTATGCGCAGCTCATATTTGCGCCACATACATGCAAGCGTTGTGATATCTCATACATTATGTGATACATTAGGGGTGTACTTAATGTAAAATTATTAAAAAAAAAAATTAATAATTTAATTTAATTTTTTTACTTATATACACAGAAAGAATAAAATATTTAATAAGTTTTAAATTTATTTTTAGAATCATTAGGGATGTTCTTAAAAAATTATCATTCGAAAAAAAATATTAAAAAGTGTCCTAAGCAAATATGAATGTTGAAGGAATATAATATTTAGAGAAATAATTTTGAATAAATTTTTAGGCACATTAGGGATGTACTTAAGGGGTTAGGGGTGGTCAGAGACACGAAAATATTAGAATTTTCAGTAAGTAAATATTAGAATTTTGCTATTAAATCATGTTATTTTACAAAAGTAATAATATGGTAATAATATGGTAATAATAATAATTTCCAAAATTATAGGTGTCTGTGTCTGTGTTGACCCAGTTTCAAAAAAAGGTCCTTGCGGTGACAATCACAAGTCCTTGGAGATTCATCTAAAATCAATCGGATTAAAAAATTAGTTTTGTAAATAGATAATACTGGGCCTGAACAAAACTTTCTTTTTTTTCAAAAACAAGCAAAATTTTTGAGAAAAAATCAATCAATCAATCAAATTGGTCTTAAAAATCGAAATTTTTGAAAAAAAAATCTTTGGATCAGGATCAGAGTTTATTATGCATTAAAGAAATGCTATAGAAATTTCATTAAAATCTACGGAGCGGTTTTCGAGTTACTTGTCACCAGTTCAAAAGACATAGTTTTGAGAAAAAAGCATTTAAAGTTTCACACTAGCGTGTTGTAGTGCCCGAACGCTCGTTGTTATTTGTCGAATAACTCGAAAAGCAATTATCGGATAAACTTCAAATTTTCTGAGTATATTTTTAAGATATTACACTTAACGAAAATACAAAAAAAAAAATTGATTTTTTGAAAATCCTGACTAGCCCTAACCCCTTAAGAAAAAATCCGAAATAATTATTTAAATTTTTCTTTAGAAAATAATTTTAATTGTTTTTAAATGACTTTTTAGGTACATTAGGGGTTACCTCTTTTTGAAAAACCAAAGGTTATGGCAACAACTCATGCAAGAAATTAAAAAAAAATATTTTTGAGACCCAAAAAAAAATTAAGTATTTAAAAAATTTAATATTAAACACGTATAAATTATTTAAACAAATTTTAAACAAAGTTTTTAAATAAAAAAAAAATAAATTTTTCAAAAATTTAAGAAAAAATTATGAATAAAAAATTTATTCGATGATCCCCCTAATGTACCAAAATTTTTTACCCACGCTTGTGTCAGCGATTTGTTTTGCTGCCTTTAAAATTTCACCGTATTTTATTTGCTTAGCTTTTTGAAACGTGAGAAAGGATCGTCCTCAAATCGAATGCGCTCATTCATACCGACAACAATATATAGAGACTCATATAGCAAAATCATAAATTTCTTTTTATTTGCATTTTAATATTGTTTGCTTCAGTAAACGTTCGGAGCGTGAGACTTCACATACAACGGATTTGTTCGGAATATCAAATTTGTGTTGATATTGCATGTGACATTAAAATTAAGTTGTGAGTAAATAGAACGGACAGTTTTATAGCATAATGACAGTTAGAATATGTATACAAATATTTTCAGTCAAGTGATTTCAGAATAATCAAATTGCGATTTTGTTATTCCCAGCATATATTATATTTATTTATATTTATATATATATTTTTTTAAATATTTTTTTGAAAAGTTGATGGCTAGGCACTTCACTTGCACTTTTCCAGCGATTTCTTTCTTTCATTGCTTTGCAATTAGTAATCATTGCAATAAAATCAACAAACCTCAACAGCAATAGCTTTGAAATTTCACTCGCTCACTTCCTAGCTGCGTGTGCCTGAGCGTGTGCGCAATCGCAAACGGCTGATAAGAGCACAAGAAAGTAAACGCCACAAGCTGTGACGCTTTTACTTTCAAAATACAAAAATTACAAAATTACAAGAAACTCAATGAATTGGGTGCCTGCTAGATGCCACCATGCAATGCCTACTCCGTTTACATCAATTGCCAATTTGCCATTTAGTATTAAACTATGGAGGAGTTTGCTTGCGTGCAACAAACACGAATTCGAATGCCACAACACCGCCACAGTTTCCTCAATACATTTAATTTTTATTTTTATCGATTGTTTAATTTCTTTCCTTAATATGCGCCGCAGTAATGCTCGATTTTCGATATGTTTTTCAACAAAAATTTTTTTTTTTGGTTATGCTCATTTTCCTTTGCTGCCGCGGCGGCGTCATATGGCGCGCGGCATAAAATTTCGCCTGCATAACAATTTGTAGATAAACACAAATAAAATTGTATCACACGCTGACGATCAACAGCGAGAAGTCACGCTATTTTGCACGATTTTTGTTTTCGTTTCTTTTGTGGTTAAAAATTAAGTTGTAAGCAAATTGGTGAAAATTGAGCGCGAAATGTGCAAGCAAAATTTGTGACCATTTAAAGCATAAATTTCGGAAGAAAAAACTCTAAAGTGACGCTTAGAAAGATAAGCTCAGGGGTGAAATGCTGTTTGGCGGTTTGACCACTGCGACTTTGGCGGTGAATGGCGATAAGCGAAAATATTTGAGAAAAAAATATCGGACATAAAAAAATTAAAAAAATAATTTTAAAATACCGCAAATAAAAAATATTGTAAAATTAAAAAGAAATATCGAAAAAATATTGAAAAATTTGAAAATAATAAAATATCGAAAAATCTACAAAAAATTATCAAAAAATAAAAGTAGATCGAAAATATAAAATGAAAAAATAAAAACATAAAACGAAATAAAAAATCGAAACTAATAAATTTATATCGAAAATAAGAAAAAAAAATCGGGAAATGAAAAATATCGAAAAATAAAAAAAAATATCGGAATTTAAATAAAAATATCGTAAAGTAAAAAAGTATCAGAAAATTAAAAAAAAATTATCGAAACAAAAACTTATATAAAAATAAGAAATTAAAAAACTATTGAAAAATCGACAAAAAAATTATCGAAAAATAGATGATCCAAAATTAACAAATCTTTATCAAAAATCAAAAAAAAATTCGTAAGATAAAAAATATCGAAAAATTTATCGAAATTTAAAATATATATTCGACAAAAAAATATCGGAAAATAAAAAAAAAAATTGGAAATATAAAACAATTTTCGGAATTTAAAGAAATATCAAGAAATAAAAAATAAGAGTACATATATCGAAAATTGAAAAATACAAATCGAAAAATTAAAAAAAAAAAAATATCGTAAAATAGAAAAATCAGAACACAAAAAATGCATCGAAAACTTTTTAAAAATGAAAGCAAAAACAAAACCTTGAAAAAAAAATCATATCGAAAAATATAAAAAATTATTGAAAAATATGAAAATAAAAAATATCGAAAAATATAAGATATTAAAAAATATCGAAAAATATAAGATATTAAAAAATATCGAAAAATCAAAAAAAACTAAAATATAAAAATATCGCAAAACTAAACAAAGATATCAGATAATTAAAAAAATATCGAAAATAAAAAATTATCGACAAAAAAGTATCAAAAATTAGAAAAATCGGGAAAACAAAAATACTATCGAAAATTTACAACTCTATACCAAAAATCTAAAAAATTCGGAAAATAAAAAATATCGAAAGATTTATCGAAATTTAAAAAATATTTTCGACAAAAAAAAATTTGGAAAAATAAAACATTTTCGGAAATTTAAAGTATTATCAAAAAAATAAAAAAAATATCGGAAAATTTTAAAAAATAATTATCGAAAAACAAAAGGTCGAGAATTAATAAATCTATATAAAAAAAAACGGAAAATAAAAAATATCGAAATTTAAAAAATATATTCGACAAAAAATATCGAAAAATAAAACAATTTTCGGAAATTTAAAGAAATATCAAAACATAAAAAAACCTATATCGAAAATTGAAAAATACAAATCGAAAAATTAAAAAAAAATATCGTTAAATAGAAAAATCGGAAAAAAATTTATCGAAAACTTTTTAAAAATGAGAGCAAAAATTGAGAAAATATTTCAAATTTTATATAGGTTGCCGCTAGCAACTTTCGTCGTAATTGAAGCAATAATCATTAACTACATCTCAGCTTGCCGCGAGGGATACGCTATGCTTCACTGCGTATATTTAAGCAAAAAACAGCTAAAGAAAGAAGATTTTTATTGAAAGGAAAGCAAAAATCATATTAAAATATATGAAACTTAATAACTTAGTATCGAGCAACAAGTGCAATCCAACTTGCCATAAACAACTAAAAATAGACATTATTTTGAAAGACAAACACAAAACTAAAAAAAAAACCAAAAGAGCAATAATAACAATAATCCTAAAATTAAAACAATTACAACGCATAAAATTAATTGCTGATAAAATGCAATTAAGCGCAAATGCACGCCGGTTGCTGCGCATGCGCACAAGCCTTGCCACTGCGGCCGTTCGCCGGGCGCCGCCAACGCACTTAGACGCAAATAACTGTCTATACGCTCACTTTCGATTTCATTTTATGATTTCCTCATGTTTTTTTTTTTTATTTTTCACCCCAACTTTAATTTCAATTGATATGCTACGTTGCCATATTTGGGGCAATTGCACGCTATTACTTGCTTGCTTGCCACAACTGCCCACCAGCACATTCGTGAAAATGTATACGCATTTCACGAAATTTTACAATCGTCGCTTTTTTATGCGGATTGCCGCAATGCAGACAGCAATTAAATTAATTTTGTTGCTGTCACCGCACGCTGACTACTGTTACATGCCACATGTCGCACATGCCGTTACGCGATGCACAAACACTTTTCTTTTATTAATGCATGTCGTCAGGTTGTTGCATTCAGCTTCCACGAAGCAAGTCGATAATTAAAACTCAATGGCTTTTATCTACCATAAGCTTATTTATGAAAATTGCCTATGATCGGCTGGGGATAATAATAAAAATCATTCCAAAGAGCTCTTTATTGTTGCTACAATTACACAAATAGTTTGTGATGCCTGTTTGTTTGTGGCATCGTAAAATTATTGATATTTTAATTTTAAGCCAAACAACAAGGCATGTTGTCGGAGAGAGTAAGTGGAAAAGTTAACTGTTTTGATGTTGTTTGGTTTTTGGCTTTAAAAGTTTGAGTTTGCGCAATAAAATGTTTATTCAAAAATGCTGTCAATAAAAATGTTGACTGATAAGATAAGGAGATTATTTTGGTATACTATTACTTATTAAGTATTGACTTTCCAGTAGATGAACCCAACATATTATGACTGCTGAACGGAGTTGCCATCGTTATCACTAATTCACTCTTAACAGTATAGTAGAAATGATATGTGCTGCTTGAAAATCCAACCCCTCCTTCGTAAATATCTCATATGCCACCATTACGCCTTGACTAATCGTACTAACTGTAAATTTTCAATCCTTTCAAGTTTTTGTTCACATCCTAGAGTCTATCCTTATCATAATACTATTATCCACCAAGCTATCCTGAATTTGTACAACTCAGAATATAAAGTAGTAGCTTGCCACATATATGATTTTTCAAAGCCCTAGTATTGTGTTTCTTGCTGACTATTATGGACTTAATATCAGTATCGAAGTCAAAATTTCAGCTTTGAATGCTGGCTCGAAAATCTCCTGGTTGACATTTCACGGACCCTTCAAAAGGATAACTGTTGTATACGACTCAATTGTCAATATATGCAGAAACCGTAGAGAAAAGGGTACCTAGATATGGTTAATATGTCATTTCAGACATGCTAACGTGCCTTTATACAATTTGCCACCATTCAGTATAATTTTAATTGGAGACATTTTATCCAATGATGACTGCAATATGTCATTAGTCAGAGTAGACTTTGCAATTTATTATAGAAATATTTTCGTAGTGTGACCTGTGACCTGAGCTCCAGGCTTGTGCGAAAAATTTAGTAATCATTGGGGACAATATTTTTATTTAGTGATAATAAATACCTTTTTGAGTACAAATAACATCAGCTATTCCCTAATTAATCAGTCAAAACTTTATGAAGGAATACGTACCTGTAAATAGAAAAGGATACAAATATTTAATTAATTTTTTATAAAAATTAGTTTATTAAAAAAAATTATATAGGTTTTCTTAAGGGGTTATGGGTAGTCAGTATTTTATTTTTTTTTTTGTTTTTTGCATTTTCATTATGTCTAATATCTTAAAAATATTATCTGAAACTTTGAAGTTGATCCGATAATTACTTTTCGGGTTATTCGACAAATAACAAAGAGCGCTCGGGCACTTCAATACGATGTGAAATGGGTTTCTCTCAAAACTATGTTTTTTGAACCAATGACAACTGTAATTCTGAGTAGTTTTTAATGTATTTTCTACAGCTTTCAGAAAACATAATTATCCTGGGCCGGATCGAAGCTTTTTTGTTTTTAAAAAATTTAGATTTTTTAAGACCAAATAACTAAAATCTAGAAAAAAAATTCTTGAGACCGCAATTTTGTTAATTTTAGAAAAAAAGGAAAAAGTTTCAATCCGGGCCAGGATCATCTAATTATAAAACTAATTTTTCTTATCCGACTGATTTTAGATGAATCTACAAAGCTATAACTTTGGAAACTACTTTTTTATACTTCCGCAACAAAGTTGTTAAGAGAGTATTATAGTTTGTTCACATAACGGTTGTTTGTAACACCCAAAACTAAACGAGTTAGATATAGGGTTATATATACCAAAGTGATCAGGATGAAGAGTGGAGTTCAAATCCCAATGTCTGTCTGTCCGTCCGTCTGTGCAAGCTGCAACTTGAGTAAAAATTAAGATATCTTGATGAAACTTGGCGCACTTATTTCTTGGCACTATAGGAAGGTTGCTTTCGAAAATCAAAAAGCAAAATCGGACCACTGCCACGCCCACAAAATGGCGAAAACGGAAAACACATAAAGTGCCATCACTAAGCCATAAATAAAGCTATGGAAATAAAATTTGGTATGAAGGATCGCACTATGAGGGGGATTATTTGGATGTAATTTTTTTGGGGAAGTGGGCGTGGCCCGCCCCCTACTAAGTTTTTTGTACATATCTCGCAAACCAATAGAGCTATATAAACCAAACTTTCTGCAGTCGTTTTTTTACCCACTTCTAAATACAGTCTAAAAATCAAAGAAATCGGATGATAACCACGCTCCCCTCCCATACAAAGGTTAGGTTGAAAATTACTAAAATGGGTTAACTCTCTAAAGAAAAACGTCAGAAACACTAAATTTCACATAAGAAATGGCAGATGGAAGTTGCACTCAGATTTTTTTACAAAATGGAAAATGGGCGTAGCGTCGCCAACTTATGGGTCAAAAACCATATCTCAGGAACTACTCGACTGATTTCAATGAAACTTGGTTTGTAATAGTTTCTTTACATCCCAATGATATGTTGTGAAAATAGGCCAAATCGCTTCACAACCACCTATTCCTATATATCAGAACTTTGAAGACGATCTAAATCGTTTACTTTACAATATATAAAGTAAGCACTAGTGAAGATATCGGTGCAAAACTTTGCACAAATACTATGTTTATAGTGTGGTAGCCCCATTCTAAAAGTCGCCGAAATCGGACCATAAATAATTAAATTGCGAGAGTATAAAATGTTCGGCTACACCCGAACTTAGCACTTCCTTACTTGTTTTTTTTTTAATTTTTTTTTTCAAATTTTCGTGACTTCAAGTCAAATTATTGTTTAATAATTCCATATTATTACTTTAAGAAAATTACCCACATTTTTAATTTTTTTGTGTCTCTGAATCCCTCTAACCTCTTAATAATAACGACATCTAAAAAAAGGTATTTGAAACCAATAGCTTCTATCGAGTTTAATGGCAAACGGTTTAGGCGGCCAGTAAGGTATCCGAACTAAAATCTTTCCGATTAAGGCTAGAAACTTTATAATCACAATGGAGATAACTGTTGAACGCATGATATCCAGATTGGAACTCTAATATCTAATACCACATCTAACTCAAGCCAATAATGGCGTACAATTATACAATTACTTTGTGATAGAGAAATATTATTCCAAATATGAATATTAAGATGTCTACAGCCCTATATATGATTTAGCATTTTTGAGATGCAAAAGAAATATTTGGAGATTTCTGCAACAAATTATATTTGTGGTAGGTCTTTTAACTGTGGTAAATATTTCAGACTTAGGCGAGACTGGAAACTAACTTACTGAATATTTTCAAACTAGACTTCAATTATAAGGACAAAAGTCCCAGAATTCACCACTTGGAGCTAATCGTATACTACGAATACGACAGTTATAATAATAATAACAATATAAGGTTTTCAAGTTCTCTCCTCCATACAGCATTTTAAAGCTTAATACTGTTTCAGAAAATCTTAGCGACAATATTTCAATACAAAATAGTCCAGCTGTAGTCTAACATACCTAAGTTCCTTTGTAAGAAAGGATGATTTCCAGCATGTTGCGCAACACTTGACAATGAGTGTGATACAAGCGCAAATTAATGATTCTAAAGAGTGTAGAAGAAGGATGAAAATGTATATGCTAACTGATATTGAATATTTAAACACAATATCCCCGAGAAGCAAGCAGACATTTCTCCGAAGACAATTCCACAACAACTAAACTTGCATTGCATAAAAAAGGTAAGAAAAAATACAACCCAAAGACAGCATAAGTCGCAACATCCGCTCAACCCAAAAAATGAGCAAACGCATAAAATATGAAAATAACAACAACAAAAACAATAAGAACTTCCAGAGAAATATTGCAGCGAGTGCAATGACCGTTGTGCTGCTGCATGTTGCACTTTGTATGGCAAAGAGCAAATAAAGACAATCAAAAACGAACTGCTGACTGACGGGAAGTGCAAACAAATCGGCAAGCAAACTTCGAAAATCACAAGCAAACATGGAATACGCAAAATTTATGACAACGGAAATGCATGCTTACGAAAAATTTTGAGAACACGAACAACAACAAGCACATACATACATAACATACAATAAAATGCAATAAAAATCAAGCAACAAAATATTGCTGCGTGTGTAGCATAAGCGAATATGTCGAAAGGATATAAAACGAAATTAAAAAAAAAAAACAAAATAAAACAAAAACTCCAGCAAAGAGTCAGTGCACTGGCGCATGATGAGTAAATCAAGCGGCAACGCAAGATGAGTGATTGACGTGACTGCAAGCGACAACTGACAAGCAACAGCCCGAAAAACGGAAGGATTGTAGGAGGATTGCAAAATGCTAGGAATTATAATCATCTCAGCTTAAAATATAATAATATAACCCTGAGAGTTTAATGACTTTAATACTTTTATGTGGTTTTTAATCTTTTAGAATATTTACGATTGTTATTTTTACTAGTATTTTGACTTCTACTGTCATTTTAGCGAAGACACATACCGCTTCAGTTAGCTTGGACTCACACCTACTCATTTAAACTCTCTTAAGACTACACCAATTTATCTTTGGAAGGTCTTGGCATAACCTACAAAACGACCAAACCGTTTTAAACAATCTGCAAAAGTCTGGATACACAAAAAAGCTTGACGTTTGGGTGCCGCATGATTTGATGCAAAAAAACCTTCTGGACCGAAACAACGCGTGCGATATGCTGCTGAAACGGAACGAACTCGACGAAAAACGGATCACATACGACAATATCAAGAGAAAACGGTCGTGGTCGAAGGCAGGTAAATCGTCCTAAATAGTGGCAACCCGGGATTGACGGCCAGGAAGGTTTTGCTGTGTGTTTAGTGGGATTGGAAGGGAACCATCCACTATGAGCTGCTCTCATATGGCCAGATGCTTAATTCTACCATCTACAGCGAACAATTGGACCGCTTGAAGCAGACGATCGATCAGAAGCGTCCAGAATTGGCCAAGAGGAAGGGTGCAGTGTTCCACCAGGACAACTCCAGTCCACACACTTCGTTGATGACTTGTCAGAAGCTACGGGAGCTTGGATGGGAGGTTTTAACGCTCCCACCATATAGCCCGGACATTTTGCCAAGCGATTACCACCTGTTCCTGTCCATGGCGAACGCCCATGGTGGTATAAAGTTGAACTGAAAAGAAGCTTTTGAAAAGTGGCTGTCCGAGTTCTTAGCAAATAAGAAGGGCGGCTTCTACGAGGGGGTTATTATGAAGTTGCCGTCTAGATGGAAACAGATTATAGAACGAAATGGCGCATATTTGAACCAAATCCGATCACTGTAACACCCTTTATAAAGCATTGAATAAAGAGCAAAAAACGGAAGGGAGATATTTGCCAATATAATATAAGAGCAACACCCACATGCTAGCAATTTAACTTCACGTACAACTCATCATACAACTGAAGGCAGCAAAAGAGACAACCTTACAACAAACAACATCTTCATATCCTATCTCTAAACGTCCACAAAATACAAAGGATCATTTTCAAAGCTCAACATTTATACGATTTGTTGACAACTTTTGTATTACTATTTCTCCACGCAACTTGCCACATGCAATGCAAACAACTGAAAATTGCACTCATTCTTATAAGATTTTACACATTCTCAAACAGTTGCAATGCTTTGTTGTCAGTTCCGTTGCAATTTTGTTATAGATTTTATGCTTTCCTAGCAACAACATTTTTTCAGCTTGTTGTCAGCTGCTTATGCTCTCATGTCGCTGGTAATTAATGTTGCTGACAGATTGCATGTGACAGTTGCAACTCCAGTGTGTTTCACACAAGCATTGCAGTAGGAGTTTATAACTGTAACAAAGCACGGATTTTGTGTACAAAACTGTCATAAAGCTGTGGTCTTACCGCGTTGCTTGGCTGCAACTGACCGTTTGTCATGTACTTAGCGAGAGAGAACGGCTTTCATATGTGCTTCTTTACTGAGTTGTCATCGCCAAACACGACTGACATGTCACATTTATCTTAATTAGTGTTGCACGTTGCAGCAACTACTGTTATACGATTTCCGTTTGTTGTTTCGCATTGCATGAATGAAGGTGTTGATGTGTGAGAAGTGTTATTTGTTTGTGGTGTAAATATTATTCTACAGTAGCAGTAGTCTGTTGACTAAGAATAAGTTTACTGACCGTTAATGATGTGATCTTGAATGTGGGACAATTTTTTTATTTTTTAAAGTTGTTTATTTATTTGTGGATGATTTTTTTGATGTTTTATGGAGTATTCTGGAAACCTCAAGATCACTTGGAAAGAAAGATTTGCTAAGATATCTCACATATCAACCGATATATGCGGAATAAAGACCACCGTATTTTTGAAAAGCCTATAATTAAGTATATGGAAGCTAGAAGAGGTTATGACCCGAATTTAAAAATTTTTGGAACAGAGACACACTATTAGAATAAAAAGATTCCTTCTGAATTACATTAAAATATCTAAGAGATTTAACGATATTTTCGGCGAAACATTTCCCTTATGCACTGATTTCTTTATGTTCGATATCCGGGACCTTGAAAAGTTCTAGTCCGATTTGCACAATTTAGTAAAAAATTATTTATGGCACAGAAGGCACAGATGATATACAGTATTTGTGTAAAGTTTTATTCCGTGAAGGAATCAGATGGAATTCAAAATTGAGTTATATGGAAAGTAGTCGTGGTTATGAACCGATTTCACCCATTTTCCATCCGTTGTCATCAGGGTGTCAAGAAAGTATTATGTACCGAATTTCATTGAAATCGTTCGAGTAGTTTTTGAGACAAGATTTCTGACCCATAAGTGGGCGACGCCCATTTCCATTTTTTGATACTCTCTTAGCAAACTTTTGTTGCGAGAGTATAAAAAGCTGAAGCTGAAGTTGGGAAAATTTGAGGTTGAGTTGAGGAAATAATGAAATTGGACATCAAAAGCCATAAATTTCTTTTGAACATTGACAAGACCATATATACACTAATTACAGCTAGAATAGTTCTTGTCTTGAATTTAAGAATCATTTGATCGAACTGGAGAAGAATGTCAGGCTTCTATAAAGACTTGATATTGCATTTGAAGAAGTCAATTAGATCCGTTGGCTTAGAATTGATATAATGTGAAACAATTCAACTTCCTTTTAAGTTAAAATTAAAATTGATAACTGCAGAGTAATCAAATTGTAATTGTTTAGTAAGCAGTGTGGTATATGTGATATAGTGGTGAAGACTATCACTTTTAATTGATCTACTGATCTTTGGTATGATTTACAATGTTCCAATTATGAACATCTAATAGTCTTTTCCCTTGTGAATCAGTTTTGAAACCATATTGCGAAACTTCAAAGTCTTCTTTAACAAATGTATATAAGACTCACACAACATCTCAGCTGTGCAGCCGATTAATAAAACTAAAATAGATTTTAGAAGAGAAATTACCAAATTCTGATACTCATGGAGAGAGTATCTAATTAGTTTCATGTATTCGTCCATGTTTTTTTCCAGTCTAGTGTGAGTTTCTGTCATTAATGACTTAATGATTACCATAATTCTGTGCCTTTACCTTTTGGAGTCAAAAAGACATTACCTCGTGACGTCATAAATATTATTAGTAGAGCGTTTTGTTAACAATTACTATGGAATTTTGACAGTTCTTTAGTTTCTTACATTTCGCATGCTAATCTCTCATAATCAAATTTACTCTCAAAACAGCTGATCTCAATGTACCAAAGACCTCTTTGTTGGTGCTAATGATCCGATTTGCATTTTTGCAGATTAACGCAGCGTATCCGTAACGGCTACAAAGCGGTAATTTCAACTTAATGACTCTCTCTCTCTCTCGAGTGGTTGTTGCCCCAAAAAATTAGCCGCTAATTATAATTATATAATTGGTATTGGTGGTATTAATTATAACCGTTTCTCATGTTAGTCGGCTTTATTCACTTATTATGTTTTGTCTCGCGTTTTCTTTATGACTCGCAGTTTTATGAACTCCTTTGCGCCGAAGGCAATCATAATAATTACTTAATCAAATATTTTCACCGTATTTCGTATACTATATAACCTTGACTTAAATATAGACTTTTACAACGCCACAAAAACTTACATTAAACCCATAAAATAAAGTTTTACTTTTTCTGATTTGTAAAGTGTATTAAGTTAAAATACCAGTTTAATGAGTACTGCCGTAGGGAGTTATGGACTGTGCGCATTCCATTCCCGCTGATATTCAATTAATGCAACACAAAGACCTATGATAGCGTAATGACAGCAACAGAAATCGATGTAGGGACGAGAGGAGGAAAAATATGAAGAAATCATAAAAATATATATGACAAGGCAAATAGAGTGGCTTGAATGAAGAAAAATAGTTGCTAAAAGAAAAAAAATTGTTTTTGCTAACAACAACAATATACTTCACTTTACAACCGCAAACTGGAGTCGTGCGTAAAACACTATACTTTACTGCTGCAACATGTTGCAAGTATGTATCTATGTTGTTGTTGCACGAGTTTAATGCACACATAATCCAATAAAATGCCTTAAGTACTCGCATAAGAAGCGATTTGTAGCCACCGCACGCCTAGAAGCAACTGAAATTAGTTCAAGTGGAATTTCGTTGGGGAGAAGAGCAGATTAACTAGGTGGGGTGGTGGGGACTAGAAAAAGTCAAGATTACACTCACAGGTTAAATAAATGCATACCAACATACATGAGTACATACCCAATAAAGCAGTTATTTGTACTCCGTCTACATGCCACAAACACTGCCCAGCTGTTGCTAGTTGCCGACAACAAGACACATGCGGACTTGTAATGCGCGCGAGCGACAGACATACATATTATTGTATGTATTAATCAAAGCCAATCACAAGCAAACAAACAACAATAACAGCAACAACAACAATAAGCATAACAATAACCATGATTGCACATAATAGTCATAAATTAAAATTTATTCGCGTTTTATTGTATATTTGTTTGTCGTTCGAGTTGTTGTTGGTGTTGCAGCATAGCTTGAAGGTGGCGGCTGAAGGTATCGAAGACGTACACGACGACGACGGCGACGCGTAATATATGACTCGAAATGATTTATGACTTTTTAAGGTTTCAGCATTGAATATGCAATGATAAGAGTTTGTTTCAATGGAAATAGCAAATATTGAAGAGAGAAGAAAAAATATTTTATATAAGGTACTTACAATAATAGCGCTATAAGAAGAACTTGGTGTAAATAGTTGCATTCCTTTTAGCCAGATCATTGCTATATTAAGCATATCTACATAACTATCTGATCTGGCTGAGTGAGCTTTGAGTGTTTTATTTTTTACTGGAAGCACGAAGGCAAGACTAATTTATTAATATCCATCATAAACATATGGATTATAAACCACAGCAAAGCTTGGTTAATTTTAGCCCCAAGTTGGTCAACTTGATCAACAATTGCAATAGCATATTTTGAAATATTTTATACAGTAGGTTTGTTTTTGGGGAACGAGTTGCAAAATAATACCCAAATTAGACAGAATTATTTCGAGAGAAGGTAATATTTCAAATCTTAACTTAAATGTTTGCTCATAGCTTAAACTAAATGTATTCAAACAAATCCAAAAATTTTGGATTCTATTGCAAAAATTACGATTTAAGAGGTTTCAAAAATCGATTCTACAACAATCTACGATATTCTACAACTTCTCTTGTCCTAAAATTTCAAGTCGATCCAAGTAATATTGTTGGAAATACAGTCGGAAGAAGTTCTGACTTTTCCAAGTTACTTGCCAAAATTTCTCAAAAACTATTATTGTCGAAAATAAACCGTTTTTTACACGAACGACGAATCATTAACCACTAAGCAATCGAAAGAGAAACTAATTATTTTAGGAAATGGTCGAGAATATCTTAGGATACTCCGTACTCCAATTCTCTAATATATACTTTATTACAAAGAAGATGAACGAGAATATCTAATAACAGATCGGAACCTCTTCTAATATACCAAAGCACAGCATATTTCATAAAACATTTTAAATAACATTTTATTGTCATCTTAATGACACGGTTGAAAAATGAGCGAAATTGGTTCACAACCACCCCTACTTCCCACACAGTTCAATTTTGAATTCCATCTCATTCCTTGACTTTATAACCCGGACTTTTGAATTTGCAATAGCGTTTAGAAATCAAATTTCATACAAGTTTGCTTCCATAACTCGAACTCTTAAATTGGCAATAGAAGTCAAATTTCATACAAAATTCCTTCCATAAATCGAACTTTTCGACCAGTACATAATACAAAATTTAGGGTAATTTTTCACCGAAAAATAGGTAAATCTCTCATATATCTTAATTTCATTCAGATTTTCTTCTACAGTGTGTCTCTATACTAGAAATGGTTAAAATCGGGTCATAACTTCCCCTAACTCTCATATACCTTATATTCGGGTTATCAAACTTTCGGTGAGCTTTATAGCGCATATATTGGTTAATATGCGAGATATCTTAGCAAAATTAAGTGAACGTAAAATGTGTGAGATCGGTTCAGGATTATCAATGCCACTAATCCCTTTTAACTGCAGCTTGGTCAGACTACAGAAAGTCTATGTACTATTATTTAAAATACTTACTTGATCGAGACTTATTTTCAGCAGAAGCCTTAGAACAGCATAGATTGATCGTAAATATATAGATGACTCAGATAGAGTTAGGCTGGTGTTAGAGGAAAGATTTCCACAAGATTCGTAATATCGATTTTAAAAGCAGATTTATAATCTTGATATCGTTATAGAGAGACTTGGAACACTTTCACTATATCATGTTGTATATTTATTCCACATTCTTCCACGATTCAAAATATATATTTTTAAGTTGTATAATTATTTTTTCCAATTCACATTCTTTTCTTTCCAAATTAAGCAATTTATTTTATAACACCACTACACGCCTGTTAGCCACTTAGTACATTTATTATTTTATTTCTACAATTTCTCTATACGTGCAACAACATGGACAGGTCAATGCAACCGTACAAAATACACGCTGCTCAGCACTGATAGTATCTATCTATCTATCCATCTGTGGCACATCTTATCGCTCGTTTGTGGGAAACTTACAATTTAGTTACAACAAACACACGCACCACTAAAGTTGCCGCTTGCCACATTTTTCGTAGGTCGAATGCGTTGACCTCATTTTGCCGCAATAAACAAAAACAACAAACACGCACGCACAGTTGTACATAAATGCAATAAAATAGAACAACAATAACAATAGCACAGCACACTGGTACTAAAGACCCACTCTAAACGAAGCGTAGAACTTAAGAAGGGAAACAAACAAAAACAACAACAAACACACGCGTTTGACTTTGGCCCTTCCTGCGGGAGGGTGGTTTGCTTTTTTTCGGGGAACACGTCGCGTTTGACCGGCTCCACACCCTGGAAAACTAATGCAGGAAAACTTTAACAGTTCTACTGGAACGTTACGTGGAACACACCCATATTTGTTGTAGATATATTTTTTTGTTATTTTTTTTTAAATGCAAACTAAATTTTCCAATAATTTTTCAATTTATTTATTTTCTTTTTTTCGAACGTCACACAACAACACTTCGTACAGGAAACGGAAGAAAAACTTCAATTCGAGAATACGCGTATTCAACTCAAACGCTTAAATGCAGCTCATGCGAAACGCGTTGCACCGTTCATACCTTCAGCGCTGGCTCTCGACTCGACTCGGACATGTGTAACACCCGCGCTATCAGAAACAACTGAGCATTCCAAAATCCAAAATCCATTCGCGGCAAACCAATTGCAGCGATGCCAACCTGGTGACGTCGACTGCGTTCGGCTGCGCAGCACTTGCCGCTTGCCGCTCTCTGCCCCGCCGGTTTAGCTCACTCAGCAATGTACAATGTTCACTCTCCACAACACTCGCACTCAACATGCAAACAACAGCCGAGTAAAACAGACCCAAGCAAAGCGGCAGCAGATAGTCACAGTGAAATAACAACAAACACATGCGACGCGCATGTCGAAATATCCACACACATATACACAGGCATGCTGAGTACGTTTATAAATACAGAAAGTAAATAAAAATATCACAAAAACAGTGGCGGTTTTATTTTCGGCTAATGTACACATGTGTTGTTGCTGTTGTCGCTTTCGTCACTGTTGAGTATCTGTATACATAAGTGTGTAGTTAGTTAGTTAGAGCTTTGTTGTTGCTGCTACTGCTGGCGTTGTGCACTGGCTGCTGACTACCGTCGCCAGCGTTGACTCTCAGCAGTGGCGCAGTGCCTGGATTGTGTTTTTGTTGTTGGCGTTACAAAAGTGCAGCCAAGTGTAGCCAACACGAAGCAGCGAAAATTTGTACAAATATGTGTATATGTAACAACAATAGCAACAAAATGTCACCACAGTGCATAGGTTGTGTGGCGCCCCAGTAGGAAATTGGAATTCATGAGCATTTGGACATCTTCGTATATTGTTAGGATATTTATATTTCTTACTTTTTGAATAAAAATTATTTTTAAACTCTCGCAACAACAAAGTTGCTAGAGGGGCGTGGCCCCGCCCCCTACTAAGATTTTTGTACATATCTCGCAAACCAATAGAGCTATATAAACCAAACTTTCTGCAGTCGTTTTTTTTAGCCACTTCCTAATACAGTCCAAAAATTAAAGAAATCGGATCATAACCACGCCCACCTTCCATACAAAGATTAGGTTGAAAATTACTAAAAGTGGGTTAACTCTCTAAGGAAAAACGTCAGAAACACTAAATTTTACATAAGAAATTGCAGATGGAAGCTGCACTCAGATATTTTTACAAAATGGAAAATGGGTGTGGCGTCGCCCACTTATGGGTCGAAAACCATATCTCAGGAACTACTAGACCGATTTCAATGAAACTTGGTTTGTAATAGTTTCCTTACATCCCAATGATATGTTGTGAAAATAGGCCAAATCGCTTCACAACCACGCCTACTTCCTATATACCAGAACTTTGAAGACGATCTGAACCGTTTACTTTACAATATATAAAGTAAGCACTAGTGAAGATATCGGTGCAGAACTTTGCACAAATACTATGTTAATAGTGTGGCAGCCCCATTCTAAAAATCGCCGAAATCGGACCATAGGTTTTTAAGGCCCCATATATCGAACACGAGGACCTCGGTGCTTCTAACCTAATATTATGGTTTCCAACTTTCAATCGACTTTATACAATATATATGACGAATATGTGGGTCAAATTGTGTATTATATAATATAAATAAAGTTAAATAAATAAATTGCGAGAGTATAAAATGTTCGGTTACACCCGAACTTAGCCCTTCCTTACTTGTTTTTTTATATATTTTTTAAGTAAAAAATATTTTTTTTTTGATAAAAATAGCTTTTTCATTAAAAATTAATTTTAACAGAAATGTTTTATGTTGAAAATGAAAATATCGAAATTTGTCCAAACAGTAATTATTTAAAGTTGTTGTTGTTAAGTTTTAAATAAA
Organism: Zeugodacus cucurbitae; assembly: GCF_028554725.1. NCBI lineage: Eukaryota > Metazoa > Arthropoda > Insecta > Diptera > Tephritidae > Zeugodacus > Zeugodacus cucurbitae. The sequence continues at coordinate 57,254,400 of NC_071671.1, forward strand.
AATTGTTTTTTTTATTTTTTTCTAAGTAAAGTATTTTTTTTTTTTTAATGAAGATAATATTTTTTAAATTTTTTTTAACAGATATTATTTTAACAGAAAATGTTTTATGTTAAATATAGAAAATATTTTTAAAGAACTACAGTTGGACTTCCATAACTCGAAGTTCTTCACAACTCGAATTCTTGAATTGACAATATAATTTAAATTTCATACAAATTACCTTCCATAACACAAAGGCTTTCCAAATTGGAAGTTTTTTGTGGATTATGGTGAATCGAGTTAGGAAAGTTCAATCGTATTTCATTTTTTTTTCTAAAAATTTAAATTTTCGTACTTTTTCTACGTTTAACGCTAATTTCGATTAACGAAAAAAGGGAAAATTTAAAAAAATAATCCTTCATCCATATATTTTTTCAATCCTCCGAATAGTATGACATATGTCATAAGAGAATGAAAAAAACTCAATAGTTTTCAAAAATTCTTGAAGTGTACGAAAATTAATATCAAGTTCAAATGTTTGTAAATGTTAAATTATTGAATAGAGTAATTTACTTAATATAATAGTTCTCATCATGCTAAAACAATAACTTTTCGTTAGGAATGGCTAAAAATTTTTAATTATTATATTTTTCTTAAAATCCGTTTTAAGTTTTGAAAACACTCTTTTACTTTTGTTTTTTTTTTTTTTACTTGGGTTCTGAAAAGAAAATTTTTCATATATGTTTGAAAAGTGCAAGTTTCGAGGAAAAGCGTCAAAAACTGGTAAGTATTTTTCAGAAGTTGTCGTTTTTATTAGAAATCTTCGGCATGGATCTTACATAAACTTTTTAATGCCTCCCCAACTCTACGATAATTTTGTAATTAGGCTCGTTACCACTTATATTGTTCGGTTTGCAACCGAAATTATATTCAATAACATTCAATCACGATTTGGTCTATGTATGTTTATTGCACTATTTTTTTCTTTTTTTATTAATATTATATTCAAGTCAAACATCGACCTCAACATCAACCTGAATTAAATTTTATGGAAAAACATTTATTTTATTTCGCATACAAGAAATGGAATGTCCTTTGTTTCATTAAACAATATTTTTTAAGAACTATAAAAACGTTGTTCTTGTTGATTTTACAGCAATAATTTTTAAATGAGTATAATAAATATCAGTGACTAACCTAAAACTTAGACTCCTGACAGTTGCTATAACAAATACAGGATAATTTCCTACACACCTTGCATCCACTTGGCTAAAGATAGATAACGAACGTAAATGTAAACAAATAGAAAAGAGCAATGCAACGAAACATGACAAAGTAGCTCAGTAAACGGCAGGAAACTCTTTGAGCGCAATAAAGTAGTGAGAGCGTAGCTGACAAGCAAAACGAAGCAAAGCCGAGTACTAATTGGAGCGAAAATTGCATTCACATGCTTGCCGGCAGCATTGAAGGGTGCGGCGTCAAAGTCAAGGAAGTCAGAGGAGCTAGAGAGAGTAGCAAGCAAAAAGGATTTTAGACAAACCGAAAACGGCTGAAATTTTGGGGGTTGAATGGGAAGAACGACGGTGGTGTCCAGTGCTAGGCGGGGGTTGAGTGGGTGGCTGCTGGTTACACTAAAGTATACAGTTCCTGGAATTGCAACAATTTTGAGAGAGCATCCGAACCGGAAAGAGAGCGCGAAGGAGCGTGAACAGAATGCATTATTTTCACGCTCTCTCGTTGCGACTGTGAACTTTGTGCAGCTGATAAGCATATTTCGCAAGTGTGGAAAATTGTCATAGCCGGGAAATGCACACAAATTTGGAACGGCAGATTAGAAATTTTGCAAAGTTCTTCAGCAGTTTCAAACAATATTGGAAGGGTAGTTGAGCGTGAATTGTAGCCTTATTGGAGAAGTAATGGAAAGTGATAAGCGTTCATGCGAAAGGAGTGCTATTTTCCTTATTTATTCTTCTTTAAAATTTCGATGACATTTCGATTATTTGCTTCATGGTCCTTCTTTAGTATCACAATTTTAATGATACGAATATTTTTCGTAAGACAAAAATGCGCAAGAATTGGGATTAAAACTCAATATATAATTTTTTTTTTTTTGATATTTTGGGCCTTTGTTGTAGTTAAACGACTTATCTTTGCATTCGAGGTCGCAAAAGATCCTACCTGGACAGCTATGAACTCTCCAAAACACCTATCGCAATATAAATAATTGTGTAGTCCGGGTAAGAAATAGGATGGTAGTTGAAGGGAGCGTTCTGAATAAGTCAGAAATTGTTTTAACTCGAACATTAAAAAAAAGACTCTAATACTGATATAGACCAAGCTTTTTCTTCGATCATAATTACAGAATCAAAGTCAAATCAATCAACCGTTTCCATGGAATGAAATTCTCAACCTTCTTGGCTTTTTCTTAGAAATGTAGGAAAAATTAGGAGTGTCTACAAGGCATACAAAAACATAAGAGATTTAGTAATGCTAGGTAAGTGAAAAATTCAACCCTTGTTAGAATATAACCCCATAAATAAAGTAAATATTTCGAATAGTAACCTTTTGTCGGGCATAGTAGTACTAAAGTAGTCATCTTAAGGTGCTTTATCGAAAGATCCTAGGAAGATGTTTGCACTTTTAGATGTTGTTAATGGCGAATGTCGAATAATGTGTAACCAAATATGAGCTATCTATATACATATATGTATGTACATAAATTCAGGAAATAAAGATCCAGATGCACGTAGACTCTCTGGCTCCGAAAGTATTAAAAAAAGTTATCAACTGCTGATAACAGAGGAAGGACAGCTTTTCAGTTAACGGCAAGAAATCTCACACTTATCGGTAGATGATGTTGCTGTTATTACAAAACACTCCAATCGGTTTATTTCCGATAGAATCTTGTCTCAATCTCGGATCAGAAAGATCGAAATCTGTTAAAATGAGTTTCACTTTCGCTTTAAATTGTTTGTTATTGTATTTAGCTTATAAATTTCCCATTTTAGAAAGATAATAAACTCAACTTCTCTCCCAAGAGGTTATTAAGTATCCCTTCTTCAAGAAAATCAACCATAACAGCCACCCTTATTGATTTTTAATGAACTCGCCCTTCTTTATTCAATTAAAATTCTTAATTTTCCCACAGGACACAGACGAGACAGTGTCTCCACGACCACCGCGTGATTATTACCCATCATCGAAAGGTTACAACAACATCTTAATCAACAGCTAAAATGGTTTCTTAGCTGCTGAAGATGATTGTGGGAGGAGCTGAAAAGAGCGCGTAACGTGCAATTTCGATTATGCGCGGCATTAAATAACTAAAATTGAATTTAAAATGTAATAAAAATATTTACTACAAGTAAGAAGTAGAATTTAAAGCATTACATAAGAGAATATGTGAGTATTTTCCCAGCCGGTTTAAGAATCCGAAATCCCTTAATCTTTAAGCAACCCACAAAGCCTACGCATTACAGCGCCGTTAGAGCGCGAAGAACAGCAAGGGGTGGATTTGGACCCCTAGACGCTCGGCGCAAATGAAGTGTAGAAAAGGCGGCAAGGAGAATTGTTCAGCTTTAATGACGCAGTTTATTCAACTCAAACACAAGTAAACGCAATCGAGCATGCCGGCGAGAAAGCACGCTGCGTTGTAGTGATTGTGTGCAACACATTTGTGGCATGCAACGTATTAGCACGTCTCAAGTGTGGCAAGTAGCCAGCCAGCCACCCCCAACAAAAAACACAAGAGCGCTGTGAGGGCGAAGAGGGAAGTATTTAAAATAAAAAGCAAATACAAAGAAAGTAGACGCGCAGACAGGCAGACGCTTCAGGTTTCTTTGCGTGTCGCAAATGACCGACGACACAAAAAGCATTCGGTTCGTGCGAAAGCAGTGTAAAAAGAATTAAGACGCAATGCTTTTAGACAAGCATACATATAGGCGTACGATTGACAGCTTTGTTACTTGAACGCACACAAAAGCAATAAATACAAACACAATCGGCGGTATGCCACGTGTTTAGCATAGAAATTGCGTCAATCGCACCAACTACTTGAGCTAAATTGCTATTTAGCTGCATGTGATACCGAAGCTGTTGCATGCTTTTAGGCGTTGAGGCATGGAAATCAGCATAAGTGCGTTGTATGCAACAAATGAGGGTAGTTGAGACAAAGCAAAAGTAAAAAAAAATCGAAGTTCCACATTTGACGTGCGGGTGTGTCTGCCGTGGTGTCAAATACGCATAAGAATCTCATGAATATAAAGTTTAAGGCGCGTTAATTGCATGTTCGAGTGTCAAACGGCCATATGCGGCCCCCCATTTGTATTTGTTTTAAAGTCATTTAAAGCTCGTTGCGTTGTTGGTAAATAAAACAATGCGAAGGCGTGCAACAATGTGCACGGTGTAAAGCCTCGCTTTCGAAAGGGGTGTGCTCAAGTTGACAGCTATGAAATTTGTTGTTTTCATTTCTAGGCGTTTTTATGACGCTGCTAATGAGTGAATACTCCAAAGCACAGTGTGGAAATATGAATATATACATGTGTATAGTGAAGTATGTTGTTGTAGTTGAGAATGGTAGAAAGACGTATATAACACTAGCTAGAAAAATTAGAAAATAAAGACCTGTAGGTAAGAACTAGAATTAAATATAGGAGCTAAATATACTTTATTAGGGAACATGTTCAGCAAATTCAAGAATTACTGAGGTCTAGAGATCTCTAGTTTATGCCATAAATAGCAAAAAATAATAACCAAGCAATCTTCGATTCGGTTCCTTCAAAGTCAAAGATGCACCACCCTCTGAAAATCCATTTGTCGAAAATATCGAAAAATAATGGAAGACGTCGGGTCCGACCGTCATCTGACCGATTTTTCATTTACCTATAGGAGAGGAGTTCTATCAGTAAAGCGCTCTCAAGGCAACGTCTTCTCTAAAGACTCTAGGATTATATTCGACAATGAGAGTTGATTCCATATTTTGAAATACTTTAAACTGAGATTATAATAATACAAACAGTTATTAATCTTTAGCGATTTCCTTGATATCAACCAGTGAAATAACTTTGTTACCTTGAAAGAGAACTGTTAAAGTCCGAGTGTTAACCGAACTAAATGAATTGATCATCCATCCGAGCCCCAGATAGAAAGTATGCGATCTAGTTAGCTCGTCGATCTCAGGCATGATCGCTTTACCCAAGTCAAAAGATATTTTAAATGGGGAATAATCAATCGATGTTTAATAGGATTAAAAACCGCATTAAATTGGATTACCGGATGCCAGAAGTTAATTTGAAGAAGATGAGGTAATCTCAACGATTCTTATTCAGGTCCCGTCTTTGGGAGATAAAGGATAAACACCTGGGTGTCTTAGATGAACTAGCGATACATCAAATCAGTAGTTTTATAGCTTCAGAAAGGACTTTCTTTAACATTTTCAGTATAATTTCCTATCTTAGAAGTCAGCCACAGACCGCAACTAACCTTACTATGAGAGATCAAAAGAGATCGATACGGATGGCATGAACATTTATCAATAATAAAAAGCCTAGGGTATTCCAAAACACTCGATGAGCTAGATTTCCTTGAACGAATATGCCAAAATCTAGAGTTAACATGTCCATGTTTAACAGGATCCCACAAACATTTTCCAAGCCTTACATTTAGCTTTTCTAAAATCTTTAAGGGGCGAAAGAAAAAATAAATTTTACAAAAAATTAAATAAGAAAACTCCATCGCTTACTAAACACCAACACGAAAAACTCTTTCTTCGCGCTCTAATGTAGGCGAGACGCTACAATGGGTTTTTCGAAACCCACGAAAAGCGCTTTGCCAGTGCTAACGAAGTGTGGCACGTCTAATTAAATGAGACGCGAGACAGTAATTACCGTAGTAATTAAATTAAAAAGGCGAGAGAAATTTCGACAGTGCCGTTAACTGACGCGTGGCAACTACTTATTAAACAACGCGATATGTTTGTTAAAGGTGTAGAGAGGCGGGAAGAAAAGTAAAAATAAAATAAAAGCAACAAGTGAAACTGGCAAAACGAAGCAAAAATAACGGTGCAGCGTGACACCAAATAAGGAAGTTATTGAGCGAGAGAGCAAAAAATTGAAAATTGTGGTAAATAAAAGCGAATTTTCTAAACGTGCAACAAGCGCCACACACACACATAAACAACTTATTTATGAACACCGCTAACAAGCGAATAGACAACAATAAAATGTGCCACATTAATATGCAGCGCATGTTGCAACAACATAATTTGAATTGTGCATTAACGAAATGTGCGCGCGACAATGACAACGAGACAACAACAAAAACAACTCGCCTGTCGTGGCTGGGAAAATGGCAACATGCTTTGTGCGAATAGTTACAATAAATTGCAGCAACAACAACAACAACAACAACAATAACAGCAAATCAACACTAAACAACACATTTTCGGCGTATTATGCAAATGTTGCAAGTGGAACCAAGTTGCCACAAACGAAATCACTGCCGCGCGCCGCACCATTTAATTGAATGTGGCAACCATAAATGGTGTTGCCAATTATCCATGCAACAAACATGCGCACCCAATACACAAAAGTGTTACTTCGAGCCAAAGTTTTGTCGCTGTGCTCGCAGCTGTTATTTGCCGTTACATTGTTGCAACAGCAGCAACAACAACAACGATAACAACAACTGTTGCATGTAACAATTGTTTTGCCGCGTAGACGCATTTACTTGTTACCTGCGCGCCTGTCAATTATTTGGCGCAACATGTTGCCACAAACGCACACACTGCCTGCCGTTGGCCGCTGGCTACAGCGTGGCAGTGGCGCATGCGCATACGCAGTCATTGGCGCGCGCGCGCACACAGTAGTGGCAGCCGCTCAATGGATTGGCCATTCAATTCGATTTTCGGACACCTGTGGGTAGTGATCGCTGCCGCTGACAACAACATGCCCCAGTGCGGCATGCAACGGTGCGTGCTTGTGCGCAATGCGTTGAGGTGAGTGAGTAAGTGCGGCGCGTAGGTGGCTGGTGGTAGGTAATGCGTGGGTGGGTCACTGGTGGCTGTAGGCAGCCAACAACCGCACAATATTTTGTTGTTTATAGTTATATACAAATATTATTTTGTTTAAAAAATAATCTGCTACAAGTGAATATATTCATTTTTTTCGCTTGGCGAAATTGGAAAAAGTGACACATGAACATGTTGAAAGTGAAAATTGTTTTTCACAGAGGCGTTGACAACAACACGTAAAAATGTGTGAAAATTTTAATGAATTTTATGGCGGAGGAAAGCTTTGCTGACGCAAAACTAACTAATATTTGTTGTTGTTTTTTAATTGAAAAATGAAAATGCTACTTTAGGGTTACATCTCAGCTATATTACAGACGTAATTTGAGCTGATAAAAGTGTTTATATAATGGAAATTAATATTTAATGGTTATTTGTGGCGAAATTGAAGGTATTGAAGTCTCAGGTGGCAAGCAAATTTTATTTAAATACTTCGCATACAAAGTTCAATACTTTTCAGGGTGAAAATGCTTATTAATAAATTGTTCTTTTTTTTTTTGCATAAATAAAGATGATGCTTTTGATTTGATGCGAAATATAATGAGTTTAAGAACAAGCGTTAAAGAGGTTAGGACACTGTACAACAACCAGCAGTTAAGCAGTAGCGAGGTTTTTTGGCCGCGGTAGACCGAAAACGGTCCTTCCAGCTACTATCGCTTACGAAGGCTCATCTCGTCCCAACCAATGGTGTGTATGGGATCAAGCCAGACGTTAGTTGCCAAAGCTGCTTGGAGGAAGGCGAATAGAAATGATCCAAGCACTTCCTCCTTCAATACCCAGCCTAAAACACATTGGTAGGCACACCTTCGACGAACCCAGCGAAGTGAGTGGAGTCGACATTAGCCGACTGAAGAACAAAAGGCTGAGAGTCCGAGGGCTTTGACAAATCATGGGAGTGTTGGGGTATTTCGATGTCTCAAAGGACAGTCGAAGCTGTCTAAGTGAGACTTTCTGCAGTTGCTGAGCTCTATCCCTTGATTTAAGCTAACCTAACCTAAAACTTCGCTACTTTGGACTGAGTAGTCAATTGAAATAAATCTCGACGAACAAAAACCAAACTCTACAAGTCCCGTATCAGACGTGTGGACAATGTCAATATCCGCTGAATCGACACTAGTTTTCGAGAGAAAGGTTTTGCGCAAGATTTACGGTTTCTTATAGTTCAAACAGTCAAAAACGTTTCAACCAAAATTTGTCAAAAGTTATGCCCATAGAAGCAAAGAAAAAATGAGAAATTAATGTTGCCATAGCTCAACTTGTATAGATTGTTTTTCGCACATTTAGCTTTTGAGTTTTGAGTCAGTCTTAAATCCAACTATTAGAAATAATCTTATTATTTAAAAATAATATTATTCGACTGTAAATTTGAGTTAGTTTGAGAAAATTTTAAATAATTCAAAGTTTATTTTTTAATTAATACAAAATATCGGTACTGGTAACCCTGCATGGTGAAAGACTCGAGAGGGAGAAGCAGTCGACTCTTATCTACGGGAAATATCCGAATGACTAGAATATCTACGGTATCGTACGGTAGAAGCGGTGATGACTGTTCATTTACATTGAAATCTTATAAGACAGGTCGTTTTGGCTCTCTCCGTCTACGGGTTTATGTCGTTCACTGTTTGAACTATTAAACATTGGCAACGGCGAATACCGCAAACGATCGAATGATGAGCTGTATGGGTCATTCGACGATATTGACATAGCCCAGCGAATAAAAAGACAGCGGCTGTGCTGACTAGATAATGTTGTGCGAATGGACGGACGAAAATGCTCCAGCTTTGAAAGTAGAAGACACCCACTCCGTCGGAAGGACCAGTCAGAAGAACATGCCTTCACTTGGCGGCATTACCAATTGCCGCCAAACTGCAAAAGGAAGGAAAGAATGGTGGGGTGTTGTAAACTCTGTTATAACCGCGTAAGCGCTTAATATGCCAACTAAGAAGAAGAAGTACCTAAAACTTCGGATTCGATAAAGTGCTCAAATAACTTTTGCATGTTTTCTAGCGATTCTGTAGCTTTGGATGCTCTAAATATAAAAATTTGAAGTAATGAACTTATGGTTTCAACACAAATAAATTGACATATATCACGCACAAATGTCCACTTTAAACGAATAGCAGTCATAAAAAGCTAAAATATTTGCTTACGGGAATAAAATATAAATAGAACTTAAAGCAAGAAATTAAAAATGCTCATAAGAATCTACCGTTACAGCCATTCAAAGGCATTGACAGCATTTTAGGTGTATGACTTTGCTATGCCAAAATGCAATATTTAGGTGATTGTCCTCTATAAAAATTTCATGATGAAAGTTGACATCAAAATTCAATGATTACCGAACATAACCTCAATTTTGAATTAAGAAACTTCAATAAAATATTATTCCAGTTTGTCTATTCAGCTTCTATTTGCCAAAAAAAAATAATTCTAAAAGTACTTCTTTAGGTTATAAATAACTTCCATTCATCATTCCCCTTACTATTCAATCCTCTCTCTCTTATGCAGCAAACACTTGACGCACGAAGGCGTGCCGTTAATAAGTCTCCAGACACACCTCTGCGGCCTTTAATACTTTAACCCAGTTATAAATATACGATTTTTTTCAAAAATAAGTATGAAAATAAAATTTTCAGTTTTCCCATTAGCAAAAACCAGTAAAAGTCAGCAGCGAGTAAATAATATACGCGCACTTTCCCATGTCTTTGCGCATAAAACGCATTTACTTCCTTTATTGACTTTCTTTACACAAAACTAAATTACCGAAGAAGAGTACGGTGCTGGCAGACAGACAGACAGACAGACAGACCGATGTATGTAGTTAAGTATATATGCGAGCGAGTAGAGCCATTAATAGTTATAAGTGCAGTGCATTCTTCGGCGAATGTGTGTCTTTGGGGCAGTTAAGTGCATTCATCATTGCATGTGGCTCGTCACGAAGAAATGGTTTCTGTTATTTTTTTTTATTTTTGCTTTTTAGTTTCTTAATTTTTCTTATTTATTTCGTTGGTCATGCAGATGGCAGATGGAAGGGGTGTGCGTGGAGTCAGCCTAATGTGCTGACTCGTCCGCTTGACTCATACTATTTGCGCGCTACCCATGACCTAGTTTACGGTGCTAAAGCACTATGCAGCACTGTTTGCACTACCATTACCATGGTACTATGGTGGCATATAACGCATGCATGCAACTGTGGTTATTATACATTTCGTTTATGAATGTGAATGGCAACAGGTTCTTAATTCGTTTGTGAGAGATTTCTGAAGATTTGTTTTTGAACAAAGTGTTGACTTTTGAAAGGGAAGAGTTGAGTAGCGCTCGTGATAGAGCTGAAAGGTGAGACGTAAAGTGTGAAGTGGTAAAGTGAAAATATGAAATTAAGTTCTGTTTCTGTTTATCTTCTTCTTTCAACTGTTAGTTTGGACTTGCCACGCCCCTTAAAAGCCTGTATTTTAGCTCAAATACTCGTTTTGTTGCAAACGAAAAACTGTCAAATGCAATTATCTGCGTCTGCAACACACTCGCACAGTAGCGTCAATTCACACGGGCACTCCCCGCAGTCCCGCTCAACAACATGTTGCCTTCACTTTTGACGCATTCGCACATCGATCACTCAATTGGTGAATGAGTTTGGCGACCGCTTGAATGGCATGTGTTTGTTGTTGTTGTTTTTACACATTTGTGGTACGCCAGTCAGCAATCAGCGCTCGCCATTAATCACTTACTGCATTGTGTGCAATTTTATGCATATATTTTTTGTTGTTTTTTTTTTTAATTTTTTTTTTTTGTTTTTGTTGTTGTTGCTATTCACATCGTAAATTGCAGTTGTTGCACGCATTAAATTTATGTGTTGGCAATTTATATTTTCAACTTGGCAACGCGCAATTCTTTACAAGCTAATTTTTTCATATTGTTCTTGTTGCTGTTGTTGTCATTACATTGCAGTTAATTTTTGATTTTTGTTGTTTTTTGGTTTTAATATAATTGTATAATTTCGTCTGCATTCTTTTCACAAGCGTATTTAATGAGGAAGTGATTGTCAGCTGGCATTGCAAACACTAGCGACATTAACACACACAGCAACATGTATATAAGCAGTCACTTAGCAACATTCTCATGCATGGCAACATCCTCATTGTTGGTATGCTCGTGACAGTGACAACTTACTGCATTTTTTGCATGCCATCACGCGTGGCGACAACGCGCACAGCGTGGCAAAAGCGTCGATCAATCAATGCAATTGAATTTGCATGTTGCTCCCATTTACAGCAACAACACCAACAAACACACAAGAAATGTATATAAGGCAATGGCAACACATTTCTTCATTGAAATATATTTATTTTTTTTTTAATTTTTTTGTAATTTTTTTTCACAGCTCGGATTCATTTAGCACAATGCTAATTGAAAGATTGAAATCTCGCTCGTTTGCAAAATACAGTATATAGCGCACTCAATACTTTTCAAATGCAAAATGCGGCGTGTCATGCAACATTAAGCGTTGCATCCAAGCGAAAAGCGAAAACATTGAAAGCTTTTGCATGCGGCTGCTAATGAATGGGTGTTTCCAAGCTTCTTGCGCTGTGTAGCTAAGTTTCTAGACAAATTTGCATATGTTAATTAGATTTTATACTCAAATCGGTTTATTTTTCTTTGAAAAAATTTGCATGTTGAAATGGTCAGCTCATTTACTATTGGTGTTAGGCAGTTAAACAGACCTTGTCTCTAGTCATAATAACACAATTGTCAGCTGTCAGTTGTTGCAGGAAAAACATTTATTGGCTCGCTTTTGAAAGCAAATCATAGAAGAAAGCGTGCGAAAGTGGACTAAAGGCCTCATAATGTACTCATAGCGTAACATTAATAACATATGTTGTTGTTGTAATTGCAATAAAGAGCCAGAAATACTTTTTATGAATACTATCGAGTAGCCGAATTATTCGTACCAGATAAAACCCGGGTCCGTTTTGGTTGTATAAATCGGATAGTAGTCGGAACTGTGATAATTGAGAACTGGCTCCGTCTCTAATATGTAGAATCAGTGCCGGTAACGCCTTCACCATCAGTTGTTAGGTGTTAAGAATATATGGAATTTCCTAATTCTTTTTCGATTCTAGGGGTTTCGAATAGTCATGCACTCGCTTACAAATCTAGAGTTTTAGATGACAGACTATCACTTCGTGATATAATTAGCTCTTCACTTTCACATAAGAGGATTTCTGATTTCTGCTAAACTATAAGTTCTATTATGTATACACACTCTTCCCAAAGGACTGAGGTAACTCAGAGTTATCTCGTTAGCATTAGTGAAAGCTAATGACTAAATAATGTCTAGAACTTCTTGAAAACCCACAATGAAACCCACATAGAGATCAATTCAATCAAAAATGCTCTAAAAGAGATCAACATGCATCAACACTGCTACTGCAGGCTCCCTTCCTTTCCGTCTTTCCGATTTCAATGAAAGTTGAATTTTGCGGCTATGTATAAGGCGCTACAGAGTTATATATCTGGCAATACTGTAGTTCTTTGAAAGGTCTTGACATAACCTACAAAACGACTGTATGCATGATTAGTTTGGATATTGCGTTCAACAGTTATATACGTGTAAACATGGAGTTCACTAACGCCGTAATTCGCGCTGTTTTAAAGTTTTCCTTCGTTAAAGGCAAATCGGCCAGAGAAACGTTCCGTGAGATTAATGGTGTTTTGGGGAAGGTACTCTATCACTTCGAACATGGATAAGCCAGCCTGCGGAAGACCTGTGACAACGCATACCGATCAAATCATGGAAAACATCGAGTTAGACCGGCATGTGGCATCTCGTGACATCGCCCAGGAGATGGGAGTTAGACACCAAACCATTTAAGCCATCTAAGCTTGATGTTTGGGTGCCGCATGATTTGACGCAAAAAAACCTTCTAGACAGAATCAACGCCTGTGATATGCTGCTGAAACGGAACGAACTCGACTCATTTTTGAAGTGGATGGATGGATGACGACGAAAAATGGATCATATACGACAATATCAAGCAAAACGGTCGTAGTCGAAGGCCGATAAATCGTCCCATACAGTGGCCAAGCCGGGATTAAGGGAGATATTTGCCAACCTAATATAACCAAAATTATTTACTCTTTGCCACTTTCAAGTTTGCGTAGAATATAAATATTACGTAAATGGGTAACTATTAAGTACAATCTTTCATTTATCTTTCCTTTAGGTTCTTAAGTAAATAAGCCCCAAATTATAATTTTCCTTCCAAAGAGGATATTGTCGGGTTACCGATCTTCCAGAGGCTGTCAGTATGAGGTTACAGGTGGATATCGGTAGATTTTAAACACTAGAAGATTAGCACCTGAGCAATAAAACCACAGTAAAGTGGAAGCAATGTAAATATTGACCTCTAATATACCCGAATATATAACTAAATACTATATTTAAGAAGATGTTCTTAAAAGCCTCAATGAATTAATAGCACACATTCTAAATTTGCAAAGATCTACCGGAATAGAGGACCATAAAACTCATGTGTAAAGCGTTAGAACAGAAATGCAAGAAATTCCAACTGCCGCTCTTTAAAAGGGACTTCAATGTGGAATAGTATGAGAAACTGGAGGAGTTATAGTGAGGTCACGTAACCCCTTAAACTTAGAATCAAGCGCTGGCATCATAAATGGTTATGTTACTGAACTCCATTTGGCATCGCTAAGGATCAATACTAATCTGTTCGTGACTTATTGACCTACCTACTTATTGACTAACCTAACCTAAAGTTACAAATCTAAAAGGAATTACTCAAGCGAGGCAGAAGAACATGCCTATATAAAGACAGTATGTCAAATATTTACAATAATTTTTTAGCTCAATTACTAAATTTTAGGGGATTTTACAACAAAATTGTATGCAATTATTTTAATATTTTTGGACATCATTTGGCATTGACTGTCAAATTTTAACAGCTGTTATTATGCAAAAATGTGGTACATATTTTTATTAAAGTAAAAGTATGGTTTCATAGAAATGCTTGCGGAAATGCCTAAAAATTACAACAAGTGCAAACACAAATACTCCAGATACAAACAAACAGGCATTTCTTTGTATGAATTATGTCTCACTATGACGGCTTGGGTCGCCCTCCGCCAACTACCTGCTTGCCAAAAAGCTGTTTTATGAAATATGATCCTTTTCTGCAAGCGGACATGACAAATTTGCGCAACTAAAAGGCATTTATACATTTAAATGGTTGAGTCTACATATATATATGTATATATGTATGTATGTTATATTGAAATGTTTATTATTCGGAAATGTGCGTGGGAAGTCGTGCAAGTGACATGCGAATATCATGTTGCATGGTGTAAAAGTTTTATATACATACATAAATAATACATTCGAAAATATTTCCTTCCTTAGTTGTAGCTGAAAGTGTTGTATTTCGGTTTCGTTAACATACTTCAAATAAATATTTGACTTGTTTTGAGATGTGGCATGAACAGATTTGAATATTTAAGCTTGAATACAATTTAAATGAAAATAAAATTAGTACGAGGGCTGCTATATATTTTTCTAGCCTAGGCAACACTAAGTGTTGCCAGGTGCAATCTGACATTTCTATTGGAAAGTTTGGCATTTTTATACTCTCGCAACAAATGTTGCTAAAGAGAGTATTATAGTTTTGTTCACATAACGGTTGTTTGTAACACCCAAAACTAAACGAGTTAGATATAGGGTGAAATCGGATCATAACCACGCCCACCTCTTATACAAAAGTTAGGTTGAAAATTACTAAAAGTGGGTTAACTCATTAGCGAAAAACGGCAGAAACACTAAATTTCACATAAGAAATGGCAGATGAAAGCTGCACTCAGTTTTTTTTACAAAATGGAAAATGGGCGTGGCGTCGCCCACTTATGGGTCAAAAACCACTTATGGGTCAAAAATATATCTTAGGAACTACTCTACCGATTTCAATGAAACTTGGTTTGTAATAGTTTCCTTACATCCCAATGATATGTTGTGAAAATAGGCCAAATCGCTTCACAACCACGCCTACTTCCTATATACCAGAACTTTGAAGACAATCTGAATCGTTTCCATTAGAATATATAAAGTAAGCACTAGTGAAGATATCGGTGCAGAACTTTGCACAAATACTATGTTAATAGTGTGGCAGCCCCATTCTAAAAATCGCCGAAATCGGACCATAGGTTTTTAAGGCCCCATATATCGAACACGAGGACCTCGGTGCTTCTAACCTAATATTATGGTTTCCAACTTTCAATGGACTTTATAATTTACATATGACGAATATGTGGATCAAATTGTGTATTATATAATATTAATAAAGTTATATATATAAATTGCGAGAGTATAAAATGTTCGGTTACACCCGAACTTAACTCTTCCTTACTTGTTTAGCATAACATCACTCAGAACGTTTTGTCATTTAATCGTAAATTGTTTTATTTACAGGGAATTGAAAAATTCATCTCGGCCAAAAAATGGAATTAACTCGTGAACATTTTCGTGCGATAATTTTTCATAACTTTCGACGTGGATTATCGCGACAAGAGTGCATCGATGAACTAAAATCTTTGTATGGCTATGAAGCACCATCTTATAGTACTGTGAAAAACTGGTACAACGAATTCAATCGTGGCCGACGCTCGCTCAAAGACGAATTCCGTGAAGGTCGTCCAAAAACAGCCGTTGTGCCAGAAAACATCGATGCCGTACGTGAACTGATAATGCAAGACCGTCATGTAACATACCTTCAGATAGAGGCATGCCTATGCATTTCTCCCACCAGCATACATTCGATATTGCATAAACACCTGGCCGCAAAAAAGGTTTTTTCTCGTTGGATCCCGCACAATTTGACAATCGCTCAAAAAAAGGCTAAAAAAAGTGCTTCGAAAATTGGTTTGAGCGCATGCAAAAGTGTATAAATCTTGATGAAGAATATTTTGAAAAACAATAAAATCATTTTCGTTGATAAATATTCCTATTTTCATTATTAGGCCAGAAATATATATAGCAGCCCTCGTATAAGACTACTAACCAGATTGACTCACAGGAACTATTTTGAGCTCTGCTCCGAAAAGTAGGCAATAATTTAAGAAATTAAGAACATTGAACATCATAAAAACTGTTCGAAGCTCTTCGTTATTGCTTTCGGCCTGTTTGTTAGGGGCTTTATATCTGAGGTCCTATGAAAACCGGAGTGGTTTTTATAAAGATGAAAAGTTACGAGAAATATTGGTAACGGAGATTAACATTTTTGTTTCCGAATCCATATTTTCAGAACCGTATAAAATCTCTTGGAAAAAAAGAATATATAAAATTTTTTGGAATAGACGACCTAAAAAACTTTCATAGAACAAAGTATGTATTATTTTTTTAATATCCAAAAATACTAAAATTTACGAGATAATTTGAACCGAATGAAATTTTTTATTAGCAGAGCTACCAACGATTCGCCAATGCTTAGAGAGTAGCCATTCGAATAAGCAACTGGTAAAAATGGAATCAGTTAACATAAGCAAATCAAGATAGAAAATTATGGCCATTATGTATGGAGTTCTTGAGTTTTTCATATAATATAATATAATATAATATAATTCAAACATGACAAGATGACCAGTTTATTGGCGATTCAAAGCTGTGGTTTGAGTTGAAATACAATGTCGACAAAAAATAATTAAAATGCATTCATTAACTGAAGTCGACTTAAGCTGTTTTTAATTTTTGTTAGAGAATATACAATTTTACCTCCTTGATTTTACCGAATTTGGAGGGTGGTATATCCAACAAGCAACTGGTATAAATTTAATAAATTGGTATAATAGAATTTGGATGGAATAACAAGTACTTATACTATTTTTATGAGGTACTGGACATACTCTTTAGTATTATATACAACTGAGGAACTGTGTTCTTGACTTCGGGTATCTAATTTAACAAGAGAAAGTAGATCTCAACTACTACAGAGCACAATTACTAAATAGAAAACGACTTCCATGCAATGTATGTATGTCTACTATTTGAACCAAATTACCAAATTGCTCTGCTTGTCCGAAAAACTTCCACAATACTTGAAACAAAATCTACCCTGGAGACAAACATAACTCATTAAACGGCAACTTATTATGACAAAAAGAAACGAGATGAACTAAAATTACAAAAGGCATGCCGCTTGCAGTGAGACATTCACACACACATCATTTTAAATAGTTTAATTTGTTGCAAGCGTTCGGCGAAATGAAGGCAGCAGCGCCACAAGTGAAAATCGCCGAGACAGGCAACAATGTAATGAGTACAAATTGAATTTTCACATACACACATACGTACATATATGCATACATATGTATGTATGTAAAATAGCATGTGTGTTGTATTTAAAATTTTACAGTTACTATACAGTTTTTATGCCACAACAACAACAACAACAATAGCATACAACTGTCCGGCCATATGTTAGTCATGCCTTTTGTTTCAATCGTACTGCCCATAAAAGTACAAAACGATGTCAAATTACATATCTGTTTATATGTATGTATGTATATGTATATGGCTATGTGTGTGTGTGTGTGTGTGATTTCTTCTGTGCAGTGATTTTTATGCAATCACGACTCAGTTGTGGTATGTGTGTGGTACGTGGCGCAAATGCAAATGCGTTAATCTTGTCATTTGCAGCAAACGCACATGTGTTCTTTATGAGGCCCAATTGGGTATTTAGCATATGTATGTATGTATGTATCTTCATGTTTGTATATTTGAATGCATCATGCAGGCGCCACTCTGCCGCCGCTTTGTGTGTGTCAGGGCTCTGATTGCATGCTCAGCCTACATTTGCGGTTTTTATGCAGCAACACAACGCATATATATATACATACCTACATACATAAAAACCGCTCATTAAATTTGACATTTTGGTGTTTTTCCCTCAAATATTCAATTCTTATTGTCATTTCGGCGTTTTTAGCAATGTTTGAATGTCACAACCGTTTGTGGCGGTGTCAAGTTGAGTTCAATGCTTTTAAGGCTAAATTATGTGTGAACGAGAAATATGCAGTTTTACCGCCTCTTAGAAGGCTTATTCTCTGCATTTCGATATTTCGTACTATTTTCTACACTAAGTTGAAATTTTGCAATTTTATGCAAAAATAGCATAAGTTGCCTTTGGCTAAAATTTATATTTTTGATTCTGGAAAAAATCTTTAGTTGTTATTTTTATACAATTTTATCCTTATGTCAAGTTTTTCATTCTAAGCTATTATTATGTCGCAATATATAATCGAGTCTCTCATAACTTAGGCGGAATAACTCAAAATACACTCATTTACTCATAAAGTCGACTTAAGCTGTTTTATTTTTTTTACGTAATATGCAATTTTATCGCCTAATAGGAGACTTCTTCTTCACATATCAATATTCCAAGCTTTTCTCTAACCCTAAGTATAAATTTTAGAGTTTTACGCAAAAATAAAATAAGTTCACTTAGGTAAAAATTTGTTCTTTGGTGTCTAGTAAAAATCTGTGCGAATTATTTAGTACAATTTGATCAGAATATGATGTTTTCAACTATAAGCTATTGTTAGAGTTGCAATATAAACTCGAGTCTCGTATTACTTGGACAAAATAATACAAAATGTACTCATTAATATAAGACGACTTAAGCTGTTTTTAAAATTTATTAGAAAATTAATAATTTACCTTTTGAATAGTCATTCAGAAGCACAAAATGTAAGTTTTCTCTTAAAAAGAAACGCTACATACCTGCAAGAAAAAGAAATATATAAATTATTAGTCAATAAAATATTTTTTTTTCTTATTAAAAAATAGAAAATATAATAAATAATAATATAATAAATAATTTTAAATATTTTAATTATATTTTTTATGTAAAAAAGTAAAATTACAGAACAATAAAACATTTAAGTGCGCCCACTAATCCGCCAAAGACTCCCGCTAATTCAAAAGTGCCGTATTCTCACCTATATTCCACTTAAGCATCACATAAAAAATCGCCCACCAATTAAATTTGTCGATCCTAATATTATTAGCTCATTTATTAACACCACTTATGGACAACGCTGCCACAACATGCAACATGCTGTTGCCACCAAAGTTCATTGTCACTCCACACAAATCGAAGTGAAATTAATTCGAGCTATAAAACGTACAAATATTAAAGCACTTAAGCGCGTAAATTGCCTGCATATTCTGTTGAATTTTGTGTTCTCACTGCATGCGCCATTGACCCGCAACCAATGAACTTTTTATGCCATCACAAAATTACAGTTAATACATAAATCCATCAAATTCAATTTATAAGCACGCATTCGCCTACTTTATCCCCCCATGCAGTTAGCTGCTGCTGCTCTTCCGCCTTTTCCATGCCATCCGCTACCATACGCTTGTGCTGTGCTGTTGGTTGCTCCCCATTGCAATCTACAAAAAGGCAGGCAGCCCTCTTAAAAATGTTTAATAGCCATTGTGAGGCACAACAATTAAGCCATTCATTCGGCTAGCTTTCGTGCGCATTCCTGCCTGCCGCCTTCCGCCTGTTGCCGTTGCAGCTGCACAATCAATGATTAACACATAAAGTCTTTATTGTTTGTATTTCGGTGGCCAACTGGCGCAGGCGAGTAGAAGGAACTCTGTAATGCATACTACACTGGGAAGACGCCAAACGTTTATGGTGTGTGCATATAATAAAAATGAAAAGTTCCACTTTAAATGCGCTGAAGAGTCTTTATTCTACTATACTCCCATTGACTTTACGTCCATAAACACAAAATTCATTAGAATGGAAATCACTAAAATACTTAAAAGTTTGTTTGCTTTTATTGGCAGCGCAAAGTCAAATTGCTGCAAAATGTAAAAAAATTCGTACAAGTTCAAGTCGTATTGATGGTATGGTAATTGGTGAACTCTCTTCATCCCAGTTTATAGCATGAAAATAGTTCTAAAAAATAATATTCGTTCGATGCCCAATCAACAAACACATTTAGGTACTAAAAACTTTAGCCAGCAGAGACTCTTCAAACATTCAATTTCTTAATAATAATTGACTTATAAGCTAAGCTTCAACGGCTAACTAATATTTAGGGCATATTCAAAGTTAGAAAGTTAAATTCAATGCAAGAGAGTATGCGAATACCTCATTAAAGTGTCTATTTTCAATGTTACCATGTTTTGTTTTACATGTTTTATACCAGTTTTAGCATTTTATACCAGTTTAGACTTTTTTTATGAATTTTAAAATACACAAAACTTGAAATAATTGTTTATAGCAATCACAAGTGTGTTCTCAATCTGGTTATCTGGCACTGAAATTAGAATTTCTATATCAATTAAAAACCTCAATAGCTGTCAGTCAGTTTGAACAACTGGTATAATTTGTTCGATTCACTACTCTCTCAAAATTTGGCACCCTGATTAAAATAACGGATTATTTAAGTTCTATCTATACTTCCGAATGTGTTTTTTGTATTCCGGTAGCTTAGCAGTTGACTAGGGTAACCCGTTTTCAGCTCCGCATAATTTGAGCTCTGACGATTTATCGTACCGGCTTATATAAAATAATAATCTTATATAGAGCTATCCTTCTAATATTTACCTTGAGAAGTAGACTTTGGCGTTCTCAATACAAAATTATTTCCTCTAACTTTCGACTTCTTATACTTCCGATCGTAGAGAGATGCTGGGTATGATTTTTAGTCACTGACAGTTTCTTCTTTTTGACTTTAAACTTATCGATATTTCTAGAATATAAAGGTGCCATTACGTATGTTTGAGTTAACTCTCACTCCAGCTCGATTCACAGTGTTGAGAATGTGATACTTCCTTAATGACATATGGGAGATTTTAATCAAATCAACTTATAAACTGTATAAACAGCTCCTATGTTCGGTAACTGAGAATTCTAATATCTTCATTCGATACACAAATATTAATAAGCTCGGAACAATATGCGGCTTAAACTCTCTCCTCTTGTGGATGAGCGGGAAGTAGAAAACCATTGAGAATAACTTTTTAGTAAATATCTCATCGTCGTTATCTATGATCGGGAAGGACCTCTCCGAGCCGTTCGATACCAAACGAGGTTTCAGACAAGGTGACTCACTATCGTGCGACTTCTTTAACTTGATGTTGGAAAAAATAATACGAGCTGCAGAGCTAAATAGAGAAGGTACAATCTTCTACAAGAGTGTACAGCTACTGGCGTACGCCGATGATATCGATATCATTGGAAACAACACCCGCGCCGTTAGTTCTGCTTTTTCCCGCCTGGATAAGGAAGCGAAGCGAATGGGTCTGGTGGTGAACGAGGACAAGACGAAATATCTCCTGTCATCAAACAAACAGTCAGCGCATTCGCGTCTTGGCTCCCACGTCACTGTTGACAGTCATAACTTTGAAGTTGTAGATAATTTCGTATACCTAGGAATCAACATTAACACCGATAATAATGTCAGCCTTGAAATCCAACGCAAAATCACTCTTGCCAACAGGTGATACTATGGACTGAGTAGGCAATTGAAAAGAAAAGTCCTCTCTCGACGAACGAAACCTAAACTATACAAGTCTCTCATCATTCCAGTCCTACTTTATGGTGCAGAAGCGTGGACGATGTGGTTTTGTGGAAAATGTATGGTCCCTTAAACATTGGCAACGGCGAATACCGCAGAAGATGGAATGATGAGCTGCACGATTTATACGACGACATAGACATAGTCCAGTGAATAAAAAGTGAACAGGCTAGGTAGTGTTGTTCGAATGGATGAAAGTGCCACAGCTCTGAAAGTGTTCGATGCAGTACCCGCTGGTGGAAGCTGAGGAAGAGGGAGGCCTCCACTCCGATAGAAGGACCAGGTGGAGAAGGACCTGTCTTCTCTTGGTATTACCAATTGGCGCCAAACTGACAAAAGGAGAGATGCGTGACGCGCTGTTGTGGACTCGGCTTTAACCGCATAAGCGGTGTCTACGACAGCCAAGAAGAAGAAGAATCTATGTTTGACTTCGTAAGTATAATATTAATAAACTTTGGGGTTTGTTGACTTTATCAATCGACTGTAAGCTTCTTAAATAGCTCAGCTTAATTTTATTGCAATTCCACCACCACCGTTTCACATAAAAATCACAACTTTTTTATTAGAATATCTGAAATACCATCCAAAGGTATACCTATTTACTTGAAAATCTATGGAACAAAGAAAACTGGTGTCAGAAAATACTAAAGTGTATTGGAAAAAATTTCACTCGCATTTAAATTGCGTGTCCTTTGTTTGGAATGTTCTTGTAATTTAAGACATTTTCTGTGAATGCGGAAATTGCAAGTAAGTTAAACTGTCACACCGACAAAAGAGTCACCAAGAATCAAATTGAGAGGGAAATGTTTGTGCGTGAAGGCAAACGTCGCAGACAACCACAGGCGCAAAAATCGAAGTTGAGTGAAGGCCAAGAATAGCAAAAATGAAAGCAGTCTGCCACGACTCTGGAAATAAGGAATTTAGAAATGGACCCCAACAATTTCGCTTGTACATATGTATGTATATATATGTTATATATAGATATATATATGTTTGTATGTCTCCGTATGTTGGCCTGTTCGTTTGGTGTCCCCCCATTGTCAGTTGTAACGACTTGCGCACGCGTCTTGTCTGTACCGTGATTTACGATGTGTGTGCTGGACGCGACGCAAAACCCCACAAGCGTTCGTCGTTGTTGTTGGCCATTAATGGTGACCGTTTTCTGTTGCCACATCACCCGAAATGTGCTAACGACACAAACTGCGACTGCGGCGAATGTGATTGCGAACGGTTTTGCATACATGTATGTATGTATGCGTTTGAATGTGTGCCGCTAATGGCCCGCTAACCGCTTTAGTTTTCTTATATTTTTTCGAACTTTTAGTTTCCCCTTTCACTGCAGCAACAGTCAATTTTTGGTCTACACATATTCGCCGACAAACCTATTGAACTTTTCCGCGCCACAATTTTCATACACACACACACATGTAGAGCCATATTTGGCTGCGTCTTTGCGAGCGGCGAATTTGTTGTGACATCTGTGACCGACATTCATCTCGGCGGCGGCAGCACATTCACTGCGCACGTACTTGCAACAGCAATGAAAGATGCTTGCAACTAAAGCAAATTTTTGTTTTTGTTGCCTTCTATGCGTGAGTGTGTGCATGTGTGTGGCATGCAGATGCGTTTCGCTTTCGTTTATTACCGCTTTCATACTATTACTTTTATTTCATAAATTTTCAATTGAATTTCGCTTGCAGCCAAAGTGCGGGCCTTTTGGAGTAGAGCAGAGTGGAGATCGACAGCCTTCGACAGTCAACTCACAAACTACATGCAACATACATACATGCCACTGATTTGAATTGAAATTTGGTTGCTTTGCATTGATTTGTGTTGGATGCTGCACGAATGTGGGTCAACAGCGCGCCCACCGAGTAGAGGTTGCTTTTTTTCGTATGTCTGCAGTGGCTTCTTGATTCTTTGCTGCTTTGGCATTCTACTTTTTATTTGTGGCACTTCAAAAAACGTTTTTCCCCCCAGAGTTAGCAAACAAATCGAAAAATTCACCGAAAAAGTGAAAACCATCAGTTAGAGTAAATAGTGTAAGTAGTAAAACGGAAAAGTCATGCACATCACGTTCGTTTTGGTTGTGTGGCATGTGGCAGCTAACATGAAAGTAAAATTAGTTTTGATTGCTACCAGTTTTGAATTTGGTTGCACTTGCAAGAATAGCTGGGTACATATGTACTTAAATATGTATGCGAGTCACATACGTAGATTTGTATTTTTGTAGGCGTAGATGTGAAAACATGAATTTAATTGACCTCACTAATTGACCGCGTTCGCTTTCATGTGTTCAGTACATGAATATTGAACATATTTATGTATATTCGATAAGCTTATATCATTTTCACACACGAGCTAATTGATCAATTAACCGGTCTGATTAAGATCGATTTACCATACAAAATAATAAACTAATTTTTATACATTAATTTTTAAATGAATTTTAATCGACTTAAGGGGTTATATACAGTTAGACGGCCGAAAAAAAGTGAATTTTCCAGAATTTTTTCTGAGAAAACTTTTTAATTTATTGATCCAAAAATTTATACACATATTATGGTATCTTTTAACTGTATTTGAAGACTTAGTTTTAGTAAAAATATTTATTTGAAAAAGAGCTACAGCTGATCTCCAGGAGCTCCTCTCAAAAAAGACGTTTTGCGGTGACCACTATATCTCGGAACTGGATCATCCGAAATTAAAAAACCAAACAGATTTCGTTAAAATAATGTTAAATCTAGTAATTAATCGAAGGAATAAGCAAAATAAATTTTTTTGACAAAATGGCGGTTTCTCAAAAAAAAAAATCGATTTTTCACCGAAATTTCGGCCTTAAATAGTTTATAAAAAAAAAATATTTATCGGAGAGAAAAAATCTACGATTAATTACTAAAAAATATATTTAAGAAGGTCGTGTTAAAATTTGAGACTAATCGGTCTAGCCGTTTTCGAATAATGTTGGTCACCGACTTTGAAAACACCATTTTGAGAAAAACGCGTTTAAAGTTTGGACCTTGTACTTAAAAGCACTCTGAAACGCCTTTTCAAATTTTTCATTTGCTTGTAACTTTGAAAATATTCACCGGAACGATATGAAATTTTCTGTGTGTATTCTTATTTCTTATTCTTTTTGAAAATTCTAACTGTATATAACCCCTTAAAAATGAAATGCAACTCTGCCACAAAGTCCGTATTTGTAATGTTCTTTGTCTGCTAGATGTTGTTCACGCCACACGACGGTAGATGTCGCTGACAAAAAATATTAAACAGCTGATGAAACCTACCAACTTCTTATGAAAAGCAAAAACAAAAATGTTATCGAGTAGCCGGCAGTGTGAAGGGCAATGTGGCTGTGTGAAAATACTATTACACAATTTGTAATTCGCGAAATCGTTGATTCCCTAAGTCCCTAATGGAGTGAGATTAGAATAAAAAAATGTTTAAATATATGTACACTGCCATTGTAGTAGCATGGTGCTTTAAATATCAAAATATTGGAAAATAAATATATGTATAAACTGGTTGAGAATTATGTGCTACAGAATGAAACATATGCGAAAGAAACATATGCGTCCGACTAGTCTTCAAACGGTAAACAAAATTTTTGAAAAAATTGCGATTTATTCCTTAACATTGATTCCTTTTATCTTGTTACGCTTGACTCAGAGATTTTCTATTAAATTAGGCATTCGCGTCAATGATAATCTCGGTGATTCGACTCAGACATGTTCCAGTCGTGTGACTATTTCAATTTTGGAATAAAAAAAATAGTTGCACTGAGCCAAATCTGGAGAATATTGTGGATAGCAGTTCAACAGGGCAAATTCAACACTTAAATTCTATAAAGTATGTAATGAAGAGAGTTTATCTAACGTCAGAATCTCATTTTTAATACCGTTTGAAAACAATCCACAATATTACATATTAAATATATCCTAAGAACTCTAGGGAGGCTAACAAAATGAGTAAATTATACTACTTCCAAACTCTCAGTGTATTCTCAGTGTATGAGAGTATCCCACTTGAATGAACTACCTTCTGAAAAACCGTTCCATGACAATCGGTCCCACATAACTTAAAAACCAGAATTATATTACAGAAGGAGAGCGATTTAAGATTATATATAATATATAGACAGATACTCACAAATTGTGGTGAATATGTTCTTAAGAAAGAGTATCTTAAATATCTACTGATCCTGACTTCTTTATCGTATGATCTTTTGAATTTCCAAACTCCAGCTTTCAAATTAACAGATCTTGCAAAGAGTTGGACGTTCACAATTCTCTGGATACACAGTCTTTTATTTTAGATTTCTGACAAAACTAATAGTACTAGCAGATGTCTAAGGAACGACGAGTAAAGGAAGGAAAGACTATTGAGTCTTAATGAGTAGTACAAACGATCTAACAAAATCGTTTAAAGAACTAGAGATCATCAACGGAGCTGATTCCCTGAAATATCAGCCCATGCTTCGAACTCTAAAAGTGAGTAACCTATGGAGAGAACGGACAACGAAAGTCAAATGAAAATAAGAAAAGAGAAGATGAAACACAATCAATAGAAGCGGATTGTGTAGATCAGTAAAGTATTGGGGTAGAGCCAAACAGCTAAAGCCTATATTTTCGATGAAATGCTAAACGGAGGTTCCTCAAGTATAACAATTAAGCTATAGATGACTGAGTTAAGGTTTGGTATATAGTCGTCCGGCTTCGAGTTTTCTGCATAACAAGAAAACTGTCTCTAACAAGACAATAATATTTGATTTAGGGAAGTTACGGAGAGAACAATAAGATATTGACAACAAAAAATTCTGTGGGAGACTACAATCCAAAAAAAGGTTAGTATAAAAAAAATAATTCGAGACATGATTTTTTAGCCCAATTAATTTTTAATAATCTCAAACATTTTGAATAAATCCAAAAGAGTTGACAGCTCACAAAGTAAGAAAAAATAAAGAAAGAAATCTACACTTAACAAGATTGACTCATATGCAAAGCATACAAATTAATTTGGCGAATTTCAACACATATCACATGGCTGCCAGTTGTGCGGCATGCGGCATGCGGCACGTCGACCACCCACTTAGTGTGGGGCAAAATGTGCGACACAGAAAACGTGATTGCAAAGCCAATTGCCAATCAAAAGAGCAACAAAAATCTGGTCAACAGCGACAGAAACACGCTGTGTGCGGAGCAAATGTGCAGATAACGTGCAACGCTTTGAAATGAGCCGACATTGGCAACAACAACAGCAACATATCAAAGTAAAACAACAACAATAATGAAAACAACAACCAATGAAAATTCAAATAAAAAGCAAATCTTTGAATCCAAAACGCTAAGCGAAAAGCGCAAAAATGTTTAGCAAATTGCTTTGCGACTTGCAACATGTGGCAATTACTCGTACAACTGCGAAGTTGGCAATGTGAAAGAGATACTTGTTGTCGTCAGTTGTGGCAAGTAAATAAAAATGTGGTTGTGAGTATGCCGGCGCTTTGTGTCGCAAAAATGGCATACTGTGAACAATGATTGCAACAACAACAATAAAAACATTTAACAACACATTTGCGTCACCATAATATTACAGTTTAATTAAACATTAAATTGCAACATCGTCGAATAGTCGAAATTACATGTTGTATGCTGCAGCAACAACAACAACCAGGACGGTAATAACAACGCTGTGGCATGCAACAAATGCGCCACTTTTGATAGGCAAACAAACATGCCGTTACACCCAATGGCTAAATTGCTGGGAATGCCGTTGTGACGTGCAAATGTTTGCATGCGTGTTGTTGTTGTTGTTGTTGCATGTATGCTTCGAACTGCTCAGTTCAATTTGGAAACCAATTATTTACATCAACATTATGTCGCTGAATGTCAGCAACATTGTTGACGCAGCAAATACATATTTCAAATGTTGCATGTGCATGTGGCACAGCGTGCAGATGTTGTTGTTGTTTAATTATTTTTTTTTTTTTTAGTTTGGTTCGGAGTAAAGCAAAAAGCTTGTGTGGCAACATAGTTACACGTTTGCGCAAATATGTGATCGATTGCATGTGTGTGGTCAGCAAACAGCATTGTTGTCACTCTTGGCCGCCGCCGCCGCAACATGTTGCACATACATACAATTTCGCGCTTGACAAATGACTGCCCCCCAGTTGGGACGGCGCGCGCAATTCGGTTTCAGTTTCCCGCGTGCGTCAGCGACAAATGAGCGGATATGCTTGACGTGCCACACATCAATGCCAACAACAACACAAATGTATTTTGCAACATTTTCTTGCAACGCTTGCGGTTATTTGAAATAGAAGAAATAGTTAAGTGGTGCAACAGTGCAACGTCCCAGGAGGCCTATGTCCGCCTTCATGGAAGAAATTGTTGTTACTATGGTCGTCTTGGTTGTTGTACGCATCCCCTGTGGCTGCTGTATATGAAATTCACAGCTGTCCACTGACATGCGGCTGGTCATCTTCCTGGTTGGACATGCGTAGTTGCTGGCTGAGTGATTACTCCGATTTCACTTTCATTTGCATGTCTACGAATGTGTCCGCTGGGCAATGCCGAGTGAAATTTCAAATTTGTAGAAAATCTCATTACAGTTATGTGTAGATAGATGCACAGTTATGTACATAGAAGCATTAATCATAAACGCGGCAATTATTAATGGAAAACTCTATTTACATTGGCATGTGGGTAGATTGTGGAAAATTAAAATCATTTGCAATTTCCTACTTTGATTGCCATTAAAATTGGTAGGGTCAATGTTCGAGGAGTTAAAAATATAATTGTTTGGGAAAGTCTAAATTGACGGCGCTATCTGTTATAAAGATAAATGCTGAGCAGATACCAGCTCTAATAGACTTAAGGGAGTATACCAGTGTGACATTTTCAAAAAATCTATTTTTTTAATTTTTGCTTATTCGGCAGTTTAAACTGTCAAAAATATCCTGTGAAAGCGGTAAGGTCGTTTCTTGAATAGTTTTTAAATGGCAGCGTTCTAAAGAGCGACCGCTTGCAGGTATCAGCCGCTATAGTCGAATCTTTAAACTCGAAACGACATTTCTCAAAATTGCTGACATCATAATTCAACGAGAAATTGACCAATCGACGGATCAAATTTAAACTGAGTATTATTGAATATTTTTGCTATAGAATGACCTTTTTGATTTGTTGAAAATTAATAATTTGGCATTAAAAACGATAATTTTTTACCTAAAAAAAACTAAATTTTTTCAGAACTACGCCATTTTGTTAATTTTTGATATTTTTTTAAAAATCGTAGGTCATTGTATAGGAAATACCCTCGATTTTAATATTCATTTTGTTTTTTTTTTTTTATTGCAGCTACTCAATCGGCCGGAAACATGTCAGCAGTTGAGGAACTTTTATTTTGGCACCTCCCAAAACAGCACATAACTCCGTTATTATACTCTCGCAACAAAAGTTGCTAAAGAGAGTATTATAGTTTTGTTCACATAACGGTTGTTTGTAACACCCAAAACTAAATGAGTTAGATATAGGGTTATATATACCAAAGTGATCAGGGTGAAGAGTGGAGTTCAAATCCGAATGTCTGTCTGTCCGCCCGTCCGTCCGTCCGTCTGTGCAAGCTGTAATTTGAGTAAAAATTAAGATATATTGATGAAACTTGGCACACTTATTTCTTGGCACCATAGGAAGGTTGCTTTCGAAAATGAAGCAAAATTCGAAATGAGCAAAATCGGACCACTGCCACGCCCACAAAATGGCGAAAACCGAAAACACATAAAGTGCCATAACTAAGCCATAAAAAAAACTATGGAAATAAAATTTGGTATGAAGGATCGCACCATGAAGGGGCATATTTGGATGTAATTTTTTTGGGGAAGTGGGCGTGGCCCCGCCCCCTACTAAGTTTTTTGTACATATCTCGCAAACCAATAGAGCTATATAAACCAAACTTTCTGGAGTCGTTTTTCTTTCCACTTCCTAATACAATCCAAAAATGAAAGAAATCGGATCATAATCACGCCCACCTCCCATACAAAAGTTAGGTTGAAAATTACTAAAAGTGGGTTAACTCACTAACGAAAAACGTCAGAAACACTAAATTTCACATAAGAAATGGCAGATGAAAGCTGCACTCAGATTTTTTTACAAAATGGAAAATGGGAGTGGGGTCGCCCACTTATGGGTCAAAAATCATATCTCAGGAACTACTCGACCGATTTCAATGAAACTTGGTTTGTAATAGTTTCCTTACATCCCAATGATATGTTGTGAAAATAGGCCAAATCGCTTCACAACCACGCCTACTTCCTATATACCAGAACTTTGAAGACAATCTGAATCGTTTACTTTACAATATATAAAGAAGATCCAATACTCTGCATCGAAGATAGTTTATCACAGTAACAACCTGCTGGTACACATTTGCCACAGTTTGAACACTTCTTTCACAGATGTGAAGAGGTGGAATGCCTTTAAAGGTAACTCACCACCAAACCATTATTGTAGCTGGCTGGTGACAACGGTAAATTCATGGAATAACATATTTTGCGTATTTTGAAGTTTTTGCGTAGAATTCACCGTATTGCTTATTAAAAACTTCTTAAAGAGTAAAAAGCAGTTGACCAAAGATCTGAGTTCATCTCTGGAGCTCGAATAAGTCTTGAAGAGTGGATTTCTGCAAATACGTTCGGGAACAGTTTTAATGGCTGAATTGGTTCGAACCATGCGAAGAAGCTCAAATAGTTTGGATTTGAGGTATTGCAATGGACGAGAGCTTTCGTTTACCGAATAAATATGTAAGACATCAATAATAAAAAAAGAAACAGATTCCAGAGACTCATCATCACAATTTCCGAAATTGTTATGACACTGACAGAACTAGACATGACAAAAATATATTTTGAAAGATTATTTCGACTAACAAATCTATAGATTATGGGACAATTTTTGTTAGGGACCTTAAATGCTCCAATGTTAAAGTGGGACCCATCAGATCGAAACAAACTAAGTATTTCTATGAAGTGAGTAGTTCCAGTACTTTCCAAAGTACTTGGCGAGACAATCTAAAGACAGAAAACTTTGTTTGTAAAATATTTATGGAGATTATTACTTTGAAATTGTTTTCTTTTTTGCATCATAAAGTCAGCTACACTTAAAATATGAATTCTGTGAAAGCAAATCATTTTGTTAAAGAAACAAAAGAGCATACTCATTATGATTACGTCAATTGAAATTAAGCCGAAATCAGTTAATTCGATGTTACCCGTTCATAAATGTGCTTGTATTGTATGCATGTGATTGGCGTTGCAACCGTTTAGCCGGTTATAGCCGAATCGACGATAGTGCGCCACTTCTCTCTCTCTCCTTCGCAGTTCGGCGCCAGTTGGAGATCCCGAGTTTAACCAGGTCGCTCTCCACCTGGTCCCTCCAAGAGAGTTGAAGCCCTCCCCTTCCTCGGCTTCCTCCGGCGGGTACTGCATCGAACACTTTCAGGGCTGGAGTGTTTTCGTCCATTCGGACAACATGACCTAGCCAGCGTAGCCGCTGCCTTTTTATTCGCTTAACTATGTCAATGTCGTCGTATAACTCGTACAGCTCATCGTTCCATCGTCTGCGGTATTCGCCGTTGCCAATGTTCTGAGGACCATAAATCTTGCGCAAAATTTTCCTCTCGAAAACTCCTAGTGTCGTCTCATCTGATGTTGACATCGTCCAAGCTTCTGCACCGTAAAGCAGGACGGGAATGATAAGCGACTTGTAGAGCTTGATTTTGGTTCGTCGAGAGAGGACTTTACTGTTCAATTGCCTACTCAGTCCAAAGTAGCACCTGTTGGCAAGAGTTATTCTGCGCTGGATTTCGAGGCTGACATTGTTCGTGTTGTTGATGCTGGTTCCCAGGTATACGAAATTATCTACGACCTCGAAGTTATGACTGTCAACAGTGACGTGGGAGCCAAAACGCGAATGCGCCGACTGTTTGCTTGTGCTTGTATTATTAGTCATAAAAACGATGAACAATACAAACACACGATCTTTTACGAGTATACATATGTATATATAATTTAAGTAACTGTCGCACCAAGATAATACAGCTTGAGTCGACTTTACGTAATCATGAGCAGAGAGCTCTAATTAATATTCTCTCTGAGAATATTTGCACAAATAATAAATCACAAATATTAAGAGAGAGAGAGAGGTCTAAAAGAGAGAATTATATTTTTGCAACAACAATTTTGCGACTCAATGCAATTTCTTGCTGTTTTAATTACAGATCGCGTGTCAAACTTTAAAAAATAAATTTTTGATTTTTTAGGTTAAGTAACTTCAATAAAACTATTTTAAAAAATCTTTTATGCAACAAAAAATTAATGAAATATTAAAAAAATCAATTTTTTAACATTATAACCACATGGGTGGCCAACCACAATGCGCCGCGTCCACGCGAACGGAAACATTGCAATGCAATAATTTCTTACTTTACGAAAAAACGTTAAACATTTATGTATAATAACTTTTATTTTTGATATGCGGCACTGCCAAAGACGCCACAGGGTGCCACTGAAACTGAAAGCCCGGACAAGTTTGTTATGCACAAACATATCAAATGTCCCGTCAAAACGATGACAATATTGTGTGCAATGCAGTGCAGCGCGCCACGCAAGTGGGTGGGACGAGGCAAGTCATTGCTGTTGTTGTTGAGCTGACAAAAAAGCTGGAAATATGAAACGTTGGGAGGTCCGGCGCGCAGCAAGCGCCAGCGCCAGATGCCACATAAAATACAATGCATGTTAGCAATGTAATGCTTTGTTTAAAGAAAAAAATAAATAAAAAGAACAAAAAAATATTACAAAAAAAAAAATAAAAGTAAAAGCTATAAATTATAAATGCAAAAAGCATCTTAAGCAGAAGACGCTTGCAACGCGCGCTGAGCGGAAGCGGCGAGAAGGACGTTATAGGCTTAGGTAACCTTTCGCTACTGATGTTTACTTAGCGCGCTTGTGAAAACATACAGCAGAGCTTCCGCTACGTTCCCACAAATATATATGTACAAAAACACATATGTCTCTGTAGACGCTTGGCAAACGAAAGCGAAAGCTCACATCCGCGCGTTCGTTGCAACGCGGTGGCCTGACGGCATGTCCGCTTGACTCCCGCAATTAACCTAACATTAGTTTAACTTAAAGCCAACTGCCGCTTGAGACTTGTAAAGCAAATATGCAACATGCCACCGGCCACCGGCCACCGGTGTCTACTACAATAACAAATATACAATAAAAGACATGTCAGCGCGTCCCACAGCGCCGATAACTGCGAAATCACGCAAATCAGCGGCGCGTTCGCTTGGCATATCTGATGACGAGGCGGACAATAAAATCAACAACAACGTCAATGAAACGTAACTAACTGTACACAACAGTTAAATAGATACAGCACATGTGTAAGATATGTTAGAAGCAGAAGGCGGTGTGGCGTGGTTGCCGCGGCACAGCTGGAGTGAAGCCAAAGTTCAGCAACTGTTGACGCGCCGCTTAGTACAAGTTGCAGCGCGAAGCGGCATGAGTAGCCGCGCGATCAATCATTGCAGCGCCGCGCTGTACCGCGCTCTTGGCATTTTTTTTCGCTGCAGCCAATGCGCGCCGAATGTGAAAAATTATACATGAAGAAGCGGAAGAACCCGGTGCTGCGGTTGCGGTTGTTGCTGTTGTTTTTTTTTTTGACAAATTAACAAGTGACCCAATTGGCCGCCACTGGTGCGGATGACAGCTGAGACACACGCTAACGGCGTTTGTTGTACCGTTATGAAACGGCATGCCGGGCGCGCGCACAATTTATGCAAAATACAAGGAAAATCAATCAAGTTAACGGGTCACACGATACGAAGATGTACAGAGATGCGCCGCGTGGGCAACGTTTGCAATGCAAGTGTGCATAATAAATTCATTTTTGTATGCAAATAATTTTGTGATGCAATATTATGGCGGTTGGGAGTTGAACGCCAAGGAAGTGATGTTTTTACAGATGTATATTATATAAGCTATTTCCAAG
The DNA here is from genome assembly GCF_028554725.1 of Zeugodacus cucurbitae. Classification (NCBI taxonomy): domain Eukaryota; kingdom Metazoa; phylum Arthropoda; class Insecta; order Diptera; family Tephritidae; genus Zeugodacus; species Zeugodacus cucurbitae. The sequence continues at coordinate 57,288,090 of NC_071671.1, forward strand.
CGTTAGAGAGTAGCGAATCGAACACGATATGCCAGTTGTCCAAACTTGTAGAGAGCAGCGTTCAAAAGATAGTGAACAGAGAAATGGCAAAAAGACGAAGCGAATACACTAAGGCATCTGCTAATGCCGACTCTTTCATTCTACCATAGTCTCCGACTCTAGTACCGTGAGATCTATTCGCGGTTAAAGGTCAGTGATCTCTCTTGTACTATATACTATATGTGTACTGCTCTTCATGAAAACTTTATCCCATTTACTGCGAAGGAAAATGAGGCCAGAGAAAAAGCCTGCAACTTACCGGTCCAAAGATGTTCAGATCGTTGAAAAACCCGTCCTTGGTAGTATCCGAAAAGGATCCCAGTAACTTTCGCTAAAATCTTCAATTCAAACTTTGCGTTCGACGGCGGGTCGCAGAACAACAAAAACGTAACAGCTTTCCCTTGAGCTCTTTGTCGTTCCTCTAATCAATGGAATTTTTTATTTGGCGACAACAATCTCGCGGGATCTAACGCATTTCATTATTTGGCTTTGGAACGTATTATCACTACAAAAGCTATTGGAGCTATGAAGAGGAGCTTTAAACTTCGCTTTAGAATGCTGAACGGCCTCTTGTTGTATAGTTAGTTCCAGAAACTGATATATGAAAGAAAACTGAATGGTATAATGAAATAATTTTAATATTTCCTATGTTCCATGATGAAGCTTGTAACTTGATATTTAATTACCGCTTCATTAACGGACAAGAGAGCTGACAATGTCAAAAGCCGTTTTCTGCCAGTGGGTATTAATTTCCAGGTAGTCGTTAAACAGTAGCAATTGCTTGCCACCAAAAAATTACGAAATGATACCCAACCGAAAAGGAGTCAAAGTAATTACACCGATGCAGGCGAGAAATTGAAAATTAATGCAGAAAAGTACCGCAATGTCGCGCTGCATTCCAACGCGCAAAATACTACCATAATTGATATCTTTTTATGGACGCGTCGGGCCAACCTTAACACATTTTTCATTGAAGCAGTTCAGATGCTCCTTTTATTTTCAACGGAGACATACTTAATGGATTGTGTAAATTTGTTTGATATTTTCGTTTGATCGTTCGTTTTTTCCTGCATTTCGCGCTTGCTCCACTAAAATGTTGTGCATGCGCCAAAACATTGTTTGCCCATTTTTAGACACCATGCGGCATAATGCCGCTTCATCAAAGTGCCAATGGTGTTGGCGGTGGAGGTGGTTCGTCGTCGCTTGATCGGACTGTCTGATTGTTGGTCACCCACTGCAGTCGACAATCGCGACAGAATCACTGACTCCGCTATGGTGGGTAGGCGGGTAGGTGTTGTGGCAAATGGCAAACATTTGTCACTTTGTCAGTTCGTGCCGCAAGTAAATGGCAAATGGTGGGCAAACAACACTCCAGACACATATTTCCTTTCGTAGCAAGTTCGTTGCTTACCTAAATTTGGTTGTTAGCGTGGAGTAGTGGATGGTCACGAGACGTGCGGAAAATTCGTGAGTTTGGCGCGATGCTAACTTCAGCGAAAATTCCAGACGAGTATGTGCGCAAATTTAACGGTAAATTTATTTTCTTAAATTAATTGAATTGCACTTGAATATTGAAATGTAGCGGTCATCAGCTCCTTTTACGGTGACAACAATCACGCCAACACTCAGCTGTGGCAATGCCGGTGCAATTGAGTTGTTATTGTGGTACGGCGATCATTATATGAGCTATAGAAATTCATATATGTAAATTTGGAGATATTGTTCGGGGAATATGTGGTCTCAATAAAAACACTAATCAAATTGAATACTATAAATTTTTAATACAAATAAAACTTAAATTTGATTGTAGTATATAAGGGTGAAGGTATGGACCTATATTAATAATTCTTAGTAAAAAAATCATATCCTAGCATAGAGCGATTCACTCTTTTACTTTTATTAAGATATCTTGTTCATTATGCTAAACTAAGATATATGTCATTCGTAGGCGGAAAATCATTATTTTGGATATATGGGCCCTAGAGAAAATTGTGAACTGATTTCATATATCTTCAAGACCCAATAACACTATATACATATATTAACATAGATATGTCTGCTTTATTTCAATTATTCAATTATTAATTCTAATTTATGGGAAGAAACTTTATCGCTAGATCGAAAATAATTATATCTAGTATCTGGTATATAGGGCCTTGAGGAAGGTTAGGACGATTTAACTTATTAAAATTTTATTATTGGGATATTGATCGATGAATGCGGTGTCTAATCAACCTGAAGCCGAAAGTCATTATTTTGACAAAAAGGGAGCTAGGGAAGGTCTGAACCGACTCCCCCATTTTTTTACACCCAACTATATTATACTCAGAAAGGCATGCCGGAAGCACGAAAATCATTATAATGACCATAAAAGGGCTCGGGAAAGTCTGAACCGATTCTCCATTTGTTTTACACCCGACCACATTATACTCAGAGAGGCATGCTCACTTAATTTAGTTAAGATATCTAACTTATTCATCGACAGATCCATTATATTGGGCTTAAAGAATTTGGGGAAGGTCCGAACCGATTTCACCTTTTTTTACTCAAAACGCATTATACTTAGGAAAACATGTTTACTTAATTCCGTAAATTGTTTGACTTATTTACCGACAGATCCGTAAATAAATCAACCGGAAGGCCCACATTGGTTTTATAGGGATTATAGGAATATTTGGACCTCACATTTTACTTATAGCTTACGCTTTTAGGATTCTGGAAGGTTAGAGAGAGAAATATTGTGATAACTATTAATCTCTGTCAATATATCTTGAATATTTTCAGATTTTTGAAACAACTATTATAAAAACCATTCAGGTTTACTTCCTGTATCATCGATTAGGAAGATATCGGTATATATGAATTCAGATATAAAGCAATTAAATGAATGCAAATTATAACCGTAAGCTATATATGAAATGTTATTGATTATTGATGATTGAACTTACAAACATATAATCTCTTTAAAAGGTGTGCCCACCCCATACTCAAAAACCACTTGAAAACTAAAACAATTTTCTGCAAAATACATTCATTCAGAATAATAAAAATCAATCAATCGCTCATTTATATGCTATACATTAACAACGACAAAGCGATTACGATCGACAACAATATACACAATTCATTTGATTCATACAACTCGGATCACCACTTTGAAGATCGCTACTTTGAAGATCATTTGCAATATGCAATTTTCAATTAAAATGCACCGGACAACACACACAAACAATGCGCCACAAAGCAGCTGATAATAATAATGTAATTGCCAGTTGGCGTTGGCAACAGCAAATCGATGAACAGCAGCTGACGAGCGACGATCAACGATCAACGGTCGACAATCAAACTGCAGTGCAAAAACAAACACAACACAAGCAACAAAAGCGCGCGCGCTCCACTTTGAGGCGCCAACTTGAATGCATGCACCGACAAGGTTTCGGTTTCAATGAGCGCGCATTTTTTTCTATAACAACCGCGCGCGATTTTGTTGTTTATTTGCTAACGCACGCTGGCGCTTCACTTTCAACTGTTGCCGCCGTTGATTACGCAGCCGCAGCAGCAACAATTACTATTATTGTTGCAAATCGCCGGCATATTTCCTGTTGAAACTATCAATTTCATATATTGCGCATTGTTGGCAATTTGGCGCATCTTCAGCGCAGCGCGCATTGCCACAAATGGACCTGCCACATTTGCATGCAGAAAATATTAGAAGCAAGATGGCAAAAAAATAAATGAATAAATGCGAAACAGCTGTTTTAGTAAGCGACAAGCAAGAAGTTCATTCATAACGCGCCGCGCCGCCGCGCGCATAGTCAAAAAGCCACATGTAAGGCGCCTGCAACGCGGTTGGTCACTTGCCGCTTACAACGAGGTAACAGCGCGGCGCGGTGCGAGCGTTCATAAATGGTGGTCGCACATGCTGTTTTCATTTCGATTTGCCGCAAAACAAATTGCCAACAATTTTCGTCATTGCTTTCTTTATTTTTATGATCTTTCGCTTTATAGTCGTCGTCGGCTTCAGCGGCGTTGGCGTCGCGTTTTCTTTGTTGCACTTTAGCGCTGCGCACAGAATATAGCTTTGTTTGATTCGTTTCGCTGCATTTGCTATTACTAAGTATATTTTACTGGCAATTTATTATTGCTGTTGTTATTGTGGTTGTGGTCGCTGGTGGTGTTCCCTCGTGTTTAAGCAAATTTGTGGTCGTGTTTGGCAAATGTGCAACATTGGAAATTACTTAAGCGTCAATCGCGGAAAGTGCGGTTTTTGCTGTTTTGCATTTATGTAATGAATTTGCCTAACGGTTGTGCTCAATTTCTTTTGTCTTTTATGCGGGCGTGAGTGTGTGTATGTATGTATGTGGGCGCCTTCGTACAAAATAAGGAAGTCATTTTTTGGTTTTGCAGCGTGAAAAATGCGACTGATTGCGTTTTGCACTTGGAGGTTTTTGCGGCTGCGCGTTCAAAGTTCATTGTTGAACAGCGTTTATTACACAATGTGCTTTTATATAGCTGTGACTTATTGCATTTATTTTGTGAAATTATTGAAAGTAAATATATCTGTTAGTTACTGTCAGTTTTTATACAGACTTGTAGTTACTTTCATGTCTCTATTGAAGTAGTAATCACAATAAATTAGAGAGTCCACATGTGAAATTGAAGTTAATAATATTTACAAAAATAGCTGGATTGATGTGTTAGCAAATAGATCGTTTCGCTACTCTTATAAAGCTATTCAAATCCAAATTAATCAACAGACCATTCAAACTAGCCCAGTATAGAACCGTAGTACGACTTATCTTGTGCCATGGAGCTGAAACAAGGACAATAAGCGAAAAAGACAAAACAAAATTGATGACCTTCGATAGAAAAACTCTCCGAAAAAATGTCGGTGCAGTTAGAATCGGACCTGACGAATGGAATAGCGAACTCGACGTAGTAATTCATATCGAAAATGTGATGCGATTTATTAAAATGCTACGAATAAGATGGATAGGACATATTACAAGAATGAATGATTCAAGAGCTCAAAAGAAGGTGGTTGGACGCGAAAGCATTCATCGGCAAAGCAAGATGAAGGCCAAGATCAATATGGAAGAACGAATTAAACTTAGGTCTGAAGATGCTACGACAGGAAAACTAAAGAGAGAGACCGATACTTTAGTTTGGAGACATATTGTCAGCTCACAAAGAGCTGTAGAGCCAAATGATGATGATGATAAGTATCTCGCGTTGTAAAGGATGGATACAAAAATAAACTCGATTTATAGATAACACACGAGTTAACACAAAAAAAAATCATGAACCAAATCTCCATATACTGATTTGGTTGTAAAGGATGGATACAAAAATAAACTCGATTTATAGATAACACACGAGTTAACACAAAAAAGAAAATCATGAACCAAATCTCCATATACTGATTCAGAATGTGTTATCGAGTCGAGTTTATTTTTGTATCCATCCTTTACAACGCGAGACCGCTACTGAATCACCACAAAACCGATCAATTTCTTACACGGATAAACATCCGGACCTTCTACAGTGAGTTGTTTCCATAATACTAAATTCCGGACCTTTATCTTCACAAATTGGACCGTCTAAAAGGAGCAATCGCCAATAAGTAATCTGGCCAATATGAGAGGAATTGAGTTCCATCAGGTTGGGGGTTCCTATGAATCCATAGTATGATCCGAACATCATCAAATGGTTACTACCTTCGTGTCTATGACGAATTTGCTGGTGAAAAATTCGCCTCAGTAGAAGCATCCCAGTGCTGTGCCAAAAGGATTTATATAATAGTGACATTATGAGATTTCAAAAAGTCAAGTAGAACAGAACTGTGCATACTCAGCCAAAATCGGATCAGCCTATCTCTGCTAAATATAATCTAACTCAATTTAATGCAAAAATAATGGATTTAATATTGGGACGGAAGTGAAGTTTGTAACTTTGGAACATATACGTATAAAAATACAATTCAGCAGATACCAGCGTAAAGGATGGAGGCCTCCAAGAACTCGGCCGTTCAGATGCTTATAGATCAATATATAACTTTCCATATAATGGCGAATGAAGTGAGCTTTAGTGCTTTTACTATAAAGCAAAGTCTTCTTAATCTGATCGGTTTAACACAACAAAGTTAAAATAAATCTTATTCACTATATCCAGATATAATGATATTTTTATACTCTCGCAACAAAGTTATGGGTCAAAAACCATATCTCAGGAACTACTCGACGGATTTCAATGAAACTTGGTTTGTAATAGTTTCCTTACATCCCAATGATATGTTGTGAAAATAGGCCAAATCGCTTCACAACCACGCCTACTTCCTATATACCAGAACTTTGAAGACAATCTGAATCGTTTACATATATCGAACATGAGGACCTCGGTGCTTCTAACCTAATATTATGGTTTCCAACTTTCAATGGACTTTATACAATATATATGACGAATATGTGGGTCAAATTGTGTATTATGTGATATAAATAAAGTTAAATAAATTGCGAGAGTATAAAATGTTCGGTTACACCCGAACTTAGCCCTTCCTTACTTGTTGGGCGTATTTTTTATAAATATAAGTTTTGTAATATGTATCCACAGAATTTTCGTTCTTTGGCAATTCTCTACCATATATTGCAGTTAGAGAATCCATAAATTTTCTCGGCTAAAATATGTAAGATACCAAAACTGCAGCTTAAGTAATTATGGGAGAGTGCGAGATAGTTTTAAAACTTTTCAACAATATTTTAGTAAAATATATTCGAAATTTGGTTAAAAAAACTTTTAACTATATGTCGGACGTACATTAATATTGGACTTGGGTTTCATTACTACCCATATAGATAAAAATCAAATTTCAACCGTCCATCTATTGAACTTAGGAGTTCACTTAACGTATCTTATCGACATATCAGTACACTCGGAAATAAAAATTCATTCTTTTAAAGAAGCAACCAAAAATCGAGGTCAAAATCCACTCATTCCAGAACATCATTTATCTTATGTCGATAGAAGTACTTGTTTAAGGGTTTAGAGCTTTTAGTAAAATTTCTGTTACAAGTTTCCTCAATTATTTTTGATTTCAGTATTTATAAAACTGGTAACCTCCATCTTTAATTCAAACAAATATTACTTCAAGTGAAATTAAGCAAAAAAACAACACTTCAAAGCTTTATGACTACCTTCAAAGCCACGCTTGCCCTCACAGTCATAAACATATGGTACACACAGAGTCAAAGCACCAATAAACCACGTGTCAATCGTTTGTAAAACAGCAAAAGTAATGAATTTCATTGATTGGCAAATTTGCTTTCTACTTTATTTATACAGCTGCAGGCGCCAATTTTATTTGTGCATTGTCTCAGACATTACTCGAATTTCGCACACACTTGGCCATTTGCGAGAGTGGTCTTTCATCTAGCGCTGCACGCTGCAGCAATGTGGAGGTGGCCAGTTGCAGGTATATGAAAGCAGAAAATCTTACGGAAAGCAAAAGTTAAATGCGTTTTCTAACGGCAGCTGCCAGTGTTGGCGGCGCCGAACTGCTTGCCACAGTGAGTTGTTACAGTTGCAAGTTGGTGGCCGCCTGCTGCAATGCCGCCTGTTGCTGCCAATTGGCAGCGTCTTTCTTTCTCTTCGCTTTCGCATGTGCGTGGGCGGTGTTGGTGGTGGTGGTGGTGGTTGTATAACGGTTACAAATCTAAATTGTAATTTAGATTGCGATAAACGAGATGGGGGTGACGCGGTTGTTGCGCATGCGCCACCATCAATACGCCGACGTCGATCTTTCGATTTGCAAGCTGGAGCGCGGCAACATCGTAGATCAGTGACAAGGCGATTGTTGTTGTTGCATGTTATAAGCGAGCTGTTGTTGTTGTTGCTGTCGCCTGCATCGCTTTGTTGTTATTGTGCGCAAAGAAAAGAAGGAGAAAGTGGCTGTTTGTTAATTTTTGGCAGGTTCATTTGACAATCGGAACGACGCGCCGGCGACAGCGTACAACAACTAGCTACATACAACAAATAAACACGAAGCGCGCGGCAAAAACACGATAACATTGGTAGCAACATAAGCGGGCCAACCGAAAGGTTGCCACCGCCAAACGCCCTCTGTGCACTCCAACATTTTAATAACTTTTTAGCCAGCGCGCGCGTTCGTGCGCTCACCGACGCGCTGGAAAGTGTAGCATAATTTATGGCGTCAAAGCAACACTAAAATTCATTTTACATTTTTATTAACAACGATTCGGTATTTGATGGTTTCATTTGCTTTATTTTTTCCATTTTCAATTTGCTCAATTTATTTTTGCTGCAATTTTGTTTGACTTTCGTGGCTGTGGCGCGCATGCGTGTTGCTACATCGCTTTCGTTCGTTTGTTGCATGTGGTATTGCGCATGTGCGCATTGCTTAAATTGTAATCTTGGCGGAATTGAGTCGTAAATTGTGTAATTTTTGCCCCAAAAAAAAAATAAATAAGTGTAAATAAGCTAAATACAAAATTACAGCGCTTCGGCAAGAGCAACATATTGAACGCCAGGCGCATCGTGTACAACTAAAATGTTGTAATTTTGTTGTTGCACTTTTTATATATTGTATTTCCACATCGCTGATTAAACACGTTCAATAAATACATTATCTAACAACAACATTAACTGTGAAAACTCCCAGTTCGCTGAGGAAGCGCGGTGCGCGCTTTCGTAACTTTTTCACAGGCATTTCTTTCTTTCTTTTTTGCTTGCTTTTTTCGCCTATATTTCTTTGGCAGGAAGCTGTGTTATCGCATAGCGGTTGACATTTAATTTAAATTCACTCAATAAATATATTCGCTGACATAAGGTGGGCTGTTACGAAATTGTATTTGTGTATTTTCTTTCAAATATGTCGTGCCGCATTCAATCAAATACGAATTCAAATTGTTATTAGCAAATAAAACTGGTATTAGTGGATTTTTGTTGACAATTTCCCAGATGAAATGTTATTTTATGACAGCATTCAGTTTAAATTGGTTCAGTAATCAAAATCAGAGTCCAAAAACTTGCATTTATGCAAAATGTACAGTTGATCTACTGCCTCACCTGCAACTCTCTAGTTGTGGAGGTAAAGAGTTAAAGATGATCATCACATCATCCTATTTCTAACTCTCTCTACCAGAACGAGCATCCCATTACTTTAGGTAAACCCTAAATCTTCTCAAATATTTAGAGTGCGACAGCACTCCTATGTTCATGTTTCACTTTGTTTTTTCGTCTATGATCTATGATGTATCGCTTCTTACGACCTCAGCGGAATCGAACACTTTGGGCGACAAAGCCTCTATTCATCAAAGCGATGCTGGACAATTAATATAACCCAAAAATACGTTTCATGGAGATCAAGAAAGTCGGTCTTTTTTAGAACGGATTCGCTGATTCGACTATTACCTGGTCTCTGGTGATATCCAAGTAGTAACAAACTTCGACGATCGTCACGAAAAGTCTCAGAAACTCCTTCCAATAGAGTTTAAACAGCTTTCGACAGAGTGGTAAAGTGTTTTCACGGCTTCACTTCTTACGGTCTAAATTGAACAAACAAGGCTCTCATAGTGCCGACAGTCTTCTCCGTCTAATATTATATACAGGTTATGACTCCACAAAAAGGAGAGCCCCAAAAAATTCCGCCAACTACCTTTGGATAAGCCTTCTCCTTTACGGCTTCACTTCGTACGGTTCGAATTGAACAAACGAGGCTCTCATAGTGCCGATAGTCTTCTTAGTCAAATATTATATACGGGATATGACTCCACAAAAAGGGAGACACCACAATCTGCGCCAATAACCGTGGGATAAGCCTCCTCAATATCGCCTATAAGGTTCTATTCAAAAGCTCCGTCAGGATCGGGAAGAACCTCCCCGAGCCGTAAGATACCAAACGACAAGGTGACTCACTATCGTGTGCCTTCTTTAATCTGATGCTGGCGCAAATAATACGAACTGTAGAGCTAAATAGAGAAGGTACAAATTTCTAAAAGAGTGTACAACTGCTGGCGTATGCCGATGATATTGATATCATTGGAAGCAACAACCGCGCCGTTAGTTCTACTTCTCCCAGACTTGATAAGAAAGCGAAGCGAAATATTAAGAACTGCTAACAAAATCGTAAATATGTGAAAGTACTTGCAACATTAAACTCAATTACTCATATAAACCATGACACCCATATAAATGATATCAATATTCTCCACAGACTCCCGTGCTGTTCTACTGAGAAAACTTTCTCAACTCTCTAAATTCACATGTGTACATCTGATTCTTGCCATTAACCTTACAAAGAACACTTGACAAAAGTGGAGTAAATGGAAATTGTTGTCATACAACCAATCAATGGCTTTAACGCATGGCCAACTTTAGACTAATACACTATAAAAATTGTGGCAAGTTGGTTCTAAGTGTTTCGACTAGCTGTTTTAAATGGCAGTGAGGCGCAAAAAAAGACCAAAGTTGGGGAAAAAGCGTTAGCGCTTAAAATAGCATTGGCGAAACGGGGGTAAGAAAGTCAAAGTGTCCGATTGCGTTGAAAGCGAGGCGAAGCGCTGCCATGCGTTGCACCAAATGGATCGACCCGGCAGCCAACCAACCTGTTTCTAATTGGGCTAAACAAGCGCGGCGGCGGCGGCGGTGACTGTTGCAATGTTGATTTTGGCATTTTTGGTGTAGCTACTGGACGTTCATTTCGAGGCCGTCACATGTGGGAGCAATGCCGGTAGCGAGCGGGACACATGAGGCCTAAGTCGCCGCGGGTGCTTACCGTCTATGCTTTGTTAGGCACTGCTGTGTTGCTGTAGCCATAGTCTTGTTGTTGGCCACCTTGTGGCAGGTTACAGCTTGTCTGCATATTCAACGCAGCAGAAAAAATAAAAATAAAAATTCTCAGAATTCTATATGCACCAGAGGCGGCTATTGACTGCTGTCGTTCGTCTGCTACTGCATTTGGTGGCAAGCCTGTGAACCTGTTGGCTGGTATGCAACATCGCTCAGATGTGTGCGTGTATATGTGCCGCCTTGGTGCTTGGTTTTTACGGCTTTATTCCAATTTTTGCTAGATTCTGTGTCGCAATGAATGCCAAACATGATTTATGAGTTTGCGACGCGCCTTCGCGCACACCACCGCGGCGGAGGCTGCGCATGCGCTTGCGTTCGCTCAGCATATGAACGTTAACTATACAAGTTTAATGCTGGCTGACCGCATTTGTGCTGCAGTAGCTCAGCGCTTAGCCATTAGTCGCCAACACCACCGCCGCGACTGTCACTGCGCTACGGTTCATTTGCACCACTGCTTCTATATACATACTATATATGTATGTAAGTATATGTTTGTATGTGTTTAAAACCAAATATGAAATAGCTGCACGCTCGTACTTAGCACTCGCTAAGCGTCAACAGCGCGCTACATCCTGCCGCATTTGGGCCGCGCTGTAAGCTGAGCCGCTTGATGCAAGGCACCTTAAAGAACAACACTAAACGTGGCTGGCCTGTGACAGGCGTGCGTGCAATTTTCAGCAATTCATGCTCAGCCACCACTCACTCTGCTATGTGGCTGGTGGCGATGTATTGGCTATTTTTAGCTTTACGGCGCATCAAACCAACAAATTCACATAAGCGAAAGGTCTTGTTGTTGTGCAGCTGTCTAGCCAGATTCTCACTTGGCTTGCATGGCTACATATGCCATTTGATTGTTGTTGTTACTTGATTTATTGTTGTTGTTGTTATTTTTTGTGTGTTATTTTTGCTATGCGCAGTTGCAGTCATCAATTAAGGTCATTAAGGCGTCACGCCGTTCACATTCGCATGCCAATGGCTATGCAATGCTATAACAACAATAACAACAACACTAACAATAACAACAACAATCAGTTTTTGCGAGTTATTGAGTTTAGCAAAGTAAATAACATTTGGAAATCAAATGAAATCTCAGCATGCAACACTAAGTGGCACTCACTTGTTGTATTTATAACGTTGTTGGGGAATGTGCCATGCTCCCGCTTTCGGTTTATTACTTTGAGCTCATTAAATTGTGCAAGTGTGTGGAAGACTTTGATTGAAGATAGGCTTTCATTTGCTATGGAAGTTTAAAAAATTATGAAAAAAACACCAAGAAGTAGCAAATAAAAGAATTGAATGACCTTGAAGAAAGTTAGTGGGAACAAGTTTGATTTTTTTATTATAAATATATAATATTTTTTATAAATACTTTTTTTATACCCTGAACAGGGTATATTAAGTTTGTCACGAAGTTTGTAACACCCAGAAGGAAGAGTCCCTATAAAGTATATATATAAATGATCAGTATGTTAAACTGAGTCGATTTAGCCATGTCCGTCTGTCTGTCTGCATATATACGAACAAGTCCTTCAGTTTTTAAGATATCGTTTTGAAATTTTGCAGATGTTATTTTCTCTTCAAGAAGCTGCTCATTTGTCGGAACTGCTGATATCGGACCACTATATCATATAGCTGCCATACAAACTGAACGTTTGGAATCAAGGGCTTGTATGGAAAACTTCCGCATTTTACTACATATCTTCACGAAATTTGGTGTGAGTTATTGTTCATAGAAATAATTTAATCTCGGAAAAAATTGTTCAGATCGGTTCACTATAGCATATAGCTGCCATACAAACCGAACGATCAGAATCAATAGCTTGTATGAAAAACTTCCGCATTTTACTACATATCTTCACGAAATTTGGTGTGAGTTATTGTTCATAGAAATAATTCAATATCCGAAAAAATTGTTCAGATCGGTTCACTATAGCATACAGCTGCCATACAAACCGAACGATCAGAATCAATAGCTTGTATGGAAAATTTTCGCATTTGACGTAGTAGCTTCACGAGATTTGACATGGATTACTGCTTAAGGTAATAATATAATCTCCGAAGAAATTGTTCAGATCGGTTACCTATAAACCTTAATGCTTCTATCAAACAACCCGGCTAAAAAGAATTAGTAAAATCTTTTCTTTTTTTACTTACTTTTTCTTACGTCTTTAGATTTGCTTAAACACATAGTTACTAAAAGAAATGCACCTGTGAAGGGTATATTAGCTTCGGTACAGCCGAAGTTAACGTTTTTTTTTTTTGTTTAACCTTAAAAATTGTAGTACCTTAGCCTTCTAACACATTTTTCAAATTACTATTAGCAATATATATTTATTTTAAGTCAGTATCATTTATAAAACTTAATTACAAAAATAACAAAAAAAATTCGATAAAGAATTTGTACTTCAGTATTAGATCCCTCTTATGTTGTTTAGCTTCAATTTATCAGTTGGCAAATGTCTTAAATAACTTTTGCTGAATGATAAGCTATAAGATATGTATGACTAATGTTAGATTTAGTGTTGCCATCATTTACTGAGAATTATAAAAATAAAGTTTATGATTAAACTGTAAACGTTAGATATGATAAGAATATTGTAGAAAGTACCGACATATATGGCATGTGTTACATATTCATTACTTCTTCTTTCTTTAATACAGCAATAGAACTAATATTTAAAAAAAATAAGTCCACGCTTCATTGATATATTGATATTGATAACTAAACCTAAAATTGGAATCACTCTGCTAAAAATTGTCACTTATAAAAGGTGATCCATTTCGAGGTTCCCTACTTTTTCAAAGAAAGAACACAAAAAATTCAAATTCAAAAAATCGAAAGACACGCGTGGTGTTTTGCTTTAAGGTCTGAATCATCTCGAAATTGTCTATGCGGACTCTTGTGATATCACACGATCTTGTTGGTCCATCGACCGGCTCAAAACGTGATATTATCTGCTCACCGAAGTGTTCTCTCAATAAATCCATTGATTGATGCGATGTGTGGAAAGTTGTGCCGTCTTGTTGAAACCAAATGTCGCTGAGATCACGAACTTCAATTTCAAGCATCAAATAGTAGATTATTTTTAAGAAATATGGACTGATGTTTCCACCACATCGAACCGTTGTTTTTTCTAGATGAAATGGCAACTATTGAATCTTACAGGTTGCTATTCGTCCCAAATGCCGCAATTTTGATAGTTTACATACACATTGAATGAGCTTCATCGCTAAACAGAATTTGGCTCGAAAACGGCGGATCTTCTTGAAACATTTCAATAGCACATGGAGCAAAGCGATGTCGAGCGGCTTCAGTTCTTGCGTCAGCTGTATTTTGTACGCTTTCAATTTAAGATGTCGACGTAGAATCGATCGACGACGAATCGCATATGTACATACACGACAGCTTAACACGATTCACGAGTAATTTGTCAAAAAATGCTATAGAAAAAAGTACATCTACATGGATCATCCTTTATATAATGTAGGCTTATAGAGCACAATATCTAAGCAGATGGAGAATAATTTATTAGAAGGATTAGATATATTAGGTCTACAACTTTGCCTTCGCCGTTTTTCAATAGATGGCTCTAGGGTCAAGCACTGGTCGATTAAATCGATTAAATCGTTTTGTATCGATCTTGGACATTTGTGTCAACATTAACCCAACAAAATATTTGTAGAGATCTGTTTGCATCCCAAACTTATTCTCAACTGAAAATATCACTTTTTGAGCCGAATTCTCGACATTTGCGGGAAATTTTGCTTTTCTTTTTTAATTCCAAGGAAAGTGCGGCTGAGGCTCATCGACATCATCGGCGGAAGCAAAGTTGTAGATCTAATATTAGGTCTCTTCGAAAAGCTAGTTTTAACCACATTTTTAGGTCTTTAATTTTACTAATAGTATTCTCAATGAAATACCATACTATCCCAATATTTATTTCTCTTTTTTACCAGAAATATTTCAAAATTACATCTAATTGATTTTTAAGAATACTAGTTTTACTTTCTTATACTAAATGTCTGCCAAATATCTCTAAAAAAATGATACAAATATAACTATAGATACACAGAATTTAAGGAAGACTGTGGATGAGTGAGGTTCGACGGATTTTCGATTAATGTTCTACCCGAATGGAGCTCAACAGCGTACAAATTTTGTGGTGCACGAGGATATTAAACACTTTCCTAATTTCCTAAAGAAGAGTGCTCAGAGTTCTATAGAGCAGGAATGCTCTAACTTTTGATACAATTTGTATGTTTAAACTCAAAACTTTCATTTTGTAAGGCTACAAACAACAGTTAGGAGAACAAAACGAATATAAAACATGCAAGTTGGGAGAGTTGAAAATGGTATATCTTAGTGATAATGTCATCCTAATATATGGGTGTGCTCGCAACATGATTTATAAATCCATAAAAAAGCCATATAAAAAGGAAATGCAAATCATTTCATTTAATTCTATAGCAAGTAATAATTTATAGCGCCAAAACTGTTTATATCAAAAAAGCTGTTAATTAAATTTCCATTTATTTATGCATTTTATGCCACAGTTATTGGCCGCCTGGTTATATGCGGCAATGAAGATGTCACAATCCAAACCTGGGATTAAACCCGAAATAAGAATATTATAATAATAATTAAAAGCACACAAAGGCTTGACACGCGATAAGAGCGCTTGAATGGATTTCAAATGTCTTCTTCTGGGTTTATTTGTTGTTGTAAGCACTACACTACTCTGGGGCTGAGGCAACTGAAAAGGCAATAACGCCGCTGGTGGTAGGCGGTAAGAGCGACACAACGCGCAATGGCTTGGCGGTGACATAAATGCTATGGCATAGAATTAAGCGATTAGCCGAAAGATACTTTGGCAGACGACGCGCGGCTATTGTAGAAAGCGAGCGAGCACTAGCCTTTGGTGGGAGGTACCAAGCATATTCTATGGCCATCTGAGTTGGTGTGCGCCCAAAAATCTACTTGAGCGCATGCTTTATGGGCGCTCAATACTCCCTGTGGCGTGCCACAGCCGTTTTATGTGCGGCTAATATATGCGCGGCAGTGACGTTAGGTGCGCTTGTGGCGGCCGCTAAGTGGCAGCTGGAAGATGTATGTGCCGCACAGTCTTATCGAAGGAAAGTGTGCCGTTGTCACCAGCAACGTCAATGCTGAGCGGAGTGTCGTCGCGATAAGGCAGACACATACATATGTGCTCATACATAAACTGCAGCAATGCGCGCCGGTAGCATGCAACACAGCCTTCACTTGACAACGGTCGCTCGGGCGGGAGAGAGCGCGCGCGCTTCTCAAGACTCAAGACGGAAATGGAAAAATGAAAAATTAGCAGCGACTATCTAAGGCGCATATCGCGGCGACTCCCACTTTGCCACGGCCTAGTTACAGCCTTAGAAAAGCAAAAACAACAAAAACCACACAAGCAAATGTCAAATTGAAAAAAAACGTGGAATAAAGCAACAAGTTTATTAAAAGCACAGTCGAAAAAGATAGGAAAATTGTGTTTATGGATTATCGCAAACGTCGTCGAAGTGCAGGCGGCAACAACGCCACAGCGAAGGTGTTGCTTTATGCTGATAAACTCTTTTTTCAGACCACATTGAGATATTCATTTGGAGATTAGAAATTAATACAGCGTGTTCGAGAATGCACGTTGGCGTTCGGATTAACGGCAAACGGCTATAAATGACAAAGGAGAATAAATAAATATAAAGCAACAACAACACACCAATGTTGTGTGCCACTCAAAAACGCCAACGTGCAGGCGCGAGCGCAGCAAAGTCGCGTTAGAAAATCAATTTAATGCGGGTTAATAAAAGTAATTTACAGCTATTTTCACTTGGCATTTTCCGGTTACAATATTTTTATAACAATTCTAGTTTTTATTTTAATTTATTTTTTTGTATTTTTTCGCTTTTCATTAACGCTCACCGCAAACTGCCTTTGCTTTGCCTACAACCTCAAATCTCTATTATTTTTGTTGTTGTTTAACATTTATATTAATTTCTTTATTTTTCGTTTCTAACTGCTAAATTCACGGCGCCAAATACTTGAAATTTTACACCGACTGCGGGTGTGGCGTCTAGCGTAGCAGCCTCCGGCTAGAAACTTGTGCCTTCAGCAGCGAGCTAAATAAAAATTCACACAAATCAACATAGCTTTGTTGACTGTTATTTATACTCGCTTTGTGTGTGTATGTTCGTTGGCGCTTTGCTCTTAAACATCTGTTAAAAGCGTGTCAAGTAACGCTTTGAGGCGTTCAAATTAGACAATTGTGGTGTTGTGATCTTTGGCGCAAATTATAGCCTGCAAACGAAATACTTATCAAATTGCCTTTGATTATGCAGGTACAGTCAGTGTAGGAAATACCGAAATTTGAGGATTGTTATTTTGAAAATACCGGAATTTTTTCGGGACCGAAGCAGAATAACTTTTTATATGATAATATATTCAAGATATGACTGATACTCAATGATAGGAAACAACACCGTTAGTTCTGCTTTCTCCAGACTGGATAAGGAAGCTAAGCGTATGGGTCTGGTGTTGAATGAGGACAAAACGAAATATCTCCTGTCATCAAACAAACAGTCAGCGCATTCGCGACTTAGCTCCCACGTCCCTGTTGAAAGACATAGCTTTGAAGTTGTAGATAATTTCATCTATCTTGGAACCAGTATTAACAGCAATAACATTATCAGCCTAGAAATGCTACGCAGAATCAATCTTACCAACAATTGCTACTTTGGACTGAATAGGCAATTGAAAAGGAAAGTCCTCTTTCGTCGAACAAAAACCAAACTCAACAAGTCCCTCATCATTCCCGTCCTACTTGATGGACAGAAGCGTGGACGATCTCAACATCCAATGAGATGGTACTAGGAGTTTTCGGGAGAAATGTTTTGCTGAAGATCTACGGTCCTTTAAGCATTGGCAACGGCGAATGGCGAGGATGAGCTGTACGAGTTATACGACGACACTGAAATAGTTCAGCGAATAAAAAGACAGCGGCTGCGCTGACAGGTCATGTTGTTCGAATAGACGAAAGCGCTCCAGCTTTGAAAATGTTCGACCCCGTACCCGTTGGTGGTAGCCGAGGAAAAGTAGATCTCCACTTCGTTGGAAGGAGCCGGTGGAGAAGGACCTGGCAGCTATTGGGATCTCCAATTGGCGCGAAACTGAAAAAAAGGAGTCGTTTAAACTCTGCTATAACCGCGTATGCGGTTCCTACACAAGTTAAGAAGAAGAATATAGGTAGTAGAAATAAGGAAAACAGATGGTTGTTTCTTTGGGAGCAGAACTTCGGTATCCAACTTGTGGTGTGAGTCTTTATTAAACCATGTTACCTTTCGGTCGATTTATTTGTGACAGTATTAAGTCGGGAGTTTTTTTCTTCATTTTGCTATAACAATATATAAAGGTAGGGGGTTCTCCTTTTTCGCTTGGAATTTCCTGATCTATTATATGTGATAGTAATTTGTAGTAGCTTGTATTATTCCTCGCCTCAGGGTTCCAGGAACAGTCCCGAAAGAAATCAGTCTACTGCTAAACTTTTTGCGGGTAACAAATAAAGAGGACTACAAATTTTAACCCCGAAGGATATTTTATTTTAGTGGAGGCCTTTTTATTACAGAATTATACTAGGAGCTTTGCCACTGTACTCGTAAGTGGAAAGATAGATGTTGACCGGATCAGTCATGGAACCCTGCGCTTTGGTAGAGGTAACTAGACGGATTCCGCACTCTTAATTTTAATATATTTTTTGAAATTTTCTTGGAAAGGACGAAAGCTTTATAGTTTAAAAAGCTGAAAGTGTAGTAATAGCCTCAGGGGTCTGATATCAATGAATTCCGACATTTAGTAAACTTATAGATACAAACAGGTGCAAAGAGTAGAGTTAACCCCGAAATTGTCTATTTAAGACATCAGTTGCAATCAAATCGTGTAATTTGGTGATTTGGAAAGTTTAGTGCAATCAATTTCGTACTGTCTTTTGCCATATAAACAAACAATTTAAGTAGACTATTCAGCGTTTTCGGCGCTTTTATTTCATTACCATTGCCACTATTCACACCATGCCCGCAGGTGCTATGTAACGCTCCAAACTTTAGACGAGCACAATTCCACACTTCAACAACAATAAAATGTTAATTGAAAAGAAAGTTTGAACGCTTTCCGCGCCTCAACGACTGGCAATCGTAAAATTAATTGCCAAAATCAAATCACTTCAAAGCTCGTGAAAACGCCACGCTAATCTCATTTATCCGGTGAACTATGCGCACCCGCGGCTACTTAAATGTACACACGTACTCGAGCGCATGCTTTACGATTGCCGAGGCGAGCGCGCGCACTTGACGGCTTCGGTACATATTTGGGGCATTCGGTCAACACTTACCTGCAAAAATAGAGAACAAGAAAAATAAGATTAGTTAACTGATATGAAAATAAAAAAGAGAAAAAATAAATAAAATTCCAGAGCTTTGCACAATTTAATTAAATCATTGAAAGAACTTGAAGAAATCACTCAATATGTATATATATATATAAATAACGGATCTTGTAAGCGGCTATGTAGACATGTATACATATATCCATACGTGTATATAACCGCTTATTTGCATATCTAAACAGCCATATTTGCATGTAAGCACCTTGATATATGCTTCAAACAAGTCAGGGGCAAGCATTTTGCTACTCTTCCGCTTGCGCTGAGTAACCGACACTAACAACAACTTATCGCTTGAATTTACATTTCGATCAAATCACCTCAAACAACACCTTTGAAGAAAGTGCCAAGATAAGGCGCCAAGTAGTGAATAGAGGGGGCTGGGGCAACAGAATTGCCGCTGCTTCGTTACAGCCGTTTGGGTGATTGCGAGCTTTTACTGTCATTACCGTTAGTTGCCGCATGCAAGTCAGTAGTTGGACCACTACTGGGGGCATGCAGCGATTTTTACATTTAGACATGAGTGTTGTTGTTGTTAATATATGTATCTATGCCACCATTGTTGTTGTCGTTGTTTGCCGCTGTGGTATGTGGCCGCGCTTAATGATGATCAATTTAATTGCTTCATTTGCACTTAATCAAAATTTGCGCTGGCAGTCGCATTTTGCTGCTGCTGTTGCTAGCATTATTGTTGTTGTTACTAACATTATTATTGTTGTTACTAACATTATTGTTGTTATTACTAAGATTATTGTTGTTGTTGCTATTAATATTGCTGCAATTGTTGTTATCTAGCCGGTTAAGTCGCGTTGTTGCAACACTTATTTTTTGTTATTTATGTTGCCCCACTGCTTTATGTTATGCAATTTGTTATGTTTGTTGGTGTAATCAATTCAACCGTTATGTTGCACTTGAATTTCGGTTTCAGGTTACCCAGCCGCTGCCAGCTGATCGTCGCCGCCGCCGATCGGCAATTTGATAATGTGCCTGAGTGGCGCTGATGGTGTGTGATAAACATTGTTGTTGCTACATTTGTTGTTGATATAGTAAAAAGCAACACACACTAAATTGCAGCGCAATCGCAAAAACAAGAGCAACAGCCAGCGCAATTTTATGCAATTTCGATGTTATCGCACATTGTTGATTTATAAGGCATTTTTCATTGCCATCTCACAAAATATGTGAAAAATTGCTGGAATTTTTCAAGTGAAGTGTACTCGTATTTACTCGTTTCGGTATGCGAAGGAATGTGTAGCGCTTGTGAAGAAAAAAAAATACAAAAAACAGCAGCAACAATTTGATTTTGAAATTTATTCGAATTGCTGGCGGTAATTGGTGGACGTTGTATATGCAATCGGTCAACAATTCAGGAGTTCATCATAAAATTAAATATAAATAATAATATTTTTTCATATAAGTAACCTAAGTACTACTTCGAATATTTTTATACTACCGTCATGTGAGGTTTATTCTTTCCAAGTAATCGAAAGCTTTAAAAAATAACCAGCCTCACAAAAAAAAAAAAAAAAAAAATTATGACCTCGGGGTCTTAATCAGCGACCCCGAAAACCCCCCGACTGACGAGATTCAAGCAGTTCCGCTGAATTTTTAAAAATTCCGTCATATTGGATCTGCCATTTTGAATTTTGAAAAACCGACAACGGATTCGTAAGCCGTGACCAAGAAAATCCCCGAGAGCGAGTTTCAAATGTATCTGATGAATTTTAAAAATCGCTATTTGCCATATTGGTTTTCTGGGCTTATGTCAAAATCCATATCTGATGGATTTAAATATGATATGGTTCACATAGATCCACTGGTCATAACAAAAAAATTTTTTTGTGTGGCTGTGTTATCAAGCTTCTTCCCTGAATGTTATTATTTTGACGGAATAGTCTTGGAACACCTTCACTGTTTTATTTCAGAGTTTAACTAACTACAAAACTCATCCAAATATAGTTGTAACTTTGTACAGTAATTTGGATTATAACAACGCACAAGAAAAATATTTAGTCTGCCTGTAATATGGACCCTTTCATAATACCGGTTATTGTTTTTGTAACAACATAAAATATTTTCGACTGTTTTACGAGGCGACTAAATTCAAACCCATTTCAAGTACCTAACCATACTTTCTTTGAAACGCTTCAACATATTGGTTCCCGACGTCGCTTCTGGACAATTTTAACTTAGGCTCAACCCACACCAGATTAGTCAAGACGTCCTTTTTTGTCTAATACGATATAATATGATATTGATATGCGACAACCCACACCGAACAAGACGAGACAAAAATGCATGTTCGCTTGGTTTGTGTTAGAGAAAAAATCGTTTTTGTGTCTTATTAGTCAAAGACATTTTGACTAATCCGGTGTGGGTTGAGCCTTATACATTCTCTGATGCCTCAGCGTTCTCCTCTTTATTGAAACATTATCATAGAAATTAAACTTTTTAAAAATATTAAGCAACCTCACATAAACCTCGGATGTGTTTTCTAATGATAAAATTTTTCTTGCCAGAAATATAATCGAAGGTTCAACTTTGCCCTTTCTTAAATGTGAACACTCATCTGTTAGAATTTATGAAAAATGGGAATGATTTTTAAAATAAATATATATATTTTTTGCAACTAGTTATAATACTTAAATACTCTAAATACTTCGATAAAAAGATACAAAGATATATCAAATAGATAACCACAAAACTATTAAACCTAAATGTAATGGGATTGGCACACACGCCGCACATCATTCTGCAACACGAAAGTAATGAAATAGGCTTGGCAAGTGTTAAAACACACTAGCATAGTTTACCAACAACGAAACCGAAACGAAGACACGTTCCGGGAGCGAACAAGATTTATTGATATTAGAAACTTATATTACTTAACAGTTAACAAAATAAGAGGAGCAGTTGTTGAGATAAAGATTTGGTAATCAAGCAGGCTTACAAGTAAAAGCTTTGCTTTGCAACGCATAGACGCGCACCCTGACAGTTGACGAATGACTACAAGTTCGACGGCGTGTTGAGCCACATAATTTTGGTAGACGCTTAGTTTCGGTTGTAAAATGTGAAATGTAAAAATTGAAAGTATACATAAATAAATTGAATTAGTTTGGAAATGATAAAACAAAAAAAAAAAAAATAAACAAAGAAAGCAATTTGTGTGGAAATAAATCAGATAGTTGAGCTGGCGAGGCACGCATGCGCATGCGTGTCTGGGACACGTTTGGCTCATTTGTGGCACTTTTAGTTATATTTTAGGTGTTTTTGAGGTTTTTTTGAATTTTTTTTTGTAGTCTGTGGTTTCTAACCTGCATTTTGAGCTATTACAGCATTAACAGGGTGTTGCGTAATGTTTTTTTTCTTTTGAGATAGACAACAGTAACAAACAACAAGTGGTGGCTTAATTTGTTCGCTTACAGCTTCTTGTCTCATTATGAAATACTATAAATACGTAATAACAATATTTCAACGAAAATATTGAGAAACAGTGAAGATAAAAAAATATATACAACATAAAGAAACATATATAAGTAAACAAAAAAATAATAAATAAACAAAAAAATTCAAGAAAATATAATGAAAATAAAAATTAATAGTTCAATAATATAAAAACAATAAAATAAAAATAAATAAAAAAATAAAATAAAGTAAAATAAAATAAAATAAAAATAAAATATAATAAAAATAAAATAAGGTAAAATAAAATAAAATAAAAATAAAAATAAAAATAAAATAAAATAAAATGAAAATAAAATTAAAAATAAAATAAAATAAAATAAAATAATATAAAATAAAAATAAAATTAAATTAAATTAAATAAAGTAAAATAAAATAAAATAAAATAAAAATAAAATAAAATTAAATTAAATTAAATAAAAATAAAAATAAAATAAAATTAAATTAAATTAAATAAAACAAAATAAAATAAAAATAAAATAAAATAAAAATAAAATAAAAATAAAATAAAATAAAAATAAAATAAAATAAAATAAAAATAAAATAAAATAAAATAAAAATAAAATTAAATAAAATAAAATAAAAATAAAATAAATTAAAATAAAATAAAATAAAATAAAATAAAATAAAATAAAATAAAATAAAAATAAAATAAAATAGAAATAACATAAAATAAAATAAAGTAAAATAAATTAAAATAAAAATAAAATAAGGTAAAATAAAATAAAATAAAAATAAAATAAAATAAAATAAAAATAAAATAAAATAAAAATAAAATTAAATAAAAGTAAAATTAAAAAAATAAAATTTAAAAAATAAATAAATTAAAATAAAATAAAATAAAATAAAATAATTTAAAATAAAGTAAAATAAAATATAATAAAAAATAAAATAAATACAAATAAAACAAAAAAATAAAATAAAATAAAATAATTCAAAATTTTAACAACTAATATAAAAAAATTAGAGAAAACTAAATTATACATTTAAAAAATACAATTATTGTTTGAAAAAAATAATATAAAAACAAATAAAAATAAAATAATCCAATAATAAAAATATTTTAATTTAAAATTTAAAAAATAAAAAACAACAACAAAAAACATAACACCGTAACTGATAACGAAAGAGCGCAGCGTGTCTCAATTTGAAGCAAAAATAAATAATTAAAAATAAAAAATAAAAAAACAAAAAATACAACAACAAAAAATTATGAAATGTTGCACGTTTTCTTGTGTTTAGCGCATTCAATTAGCGCCACAGGTAATTAAAGTGCGCGCACGCATGCGTGGGCCGTACTACACGACCAAACTCACTGCCTGCCTTTTACACTAAAATTAGAGTTTCTCTCAGCGCTTAACAAACAATTTCACCAGTGTTGTTTTTGCAATTTGTTGTTGTAGTTACTGCATTATGTAGCACTGTAGCCTGCGCTCACCTGCTGCTACGCATGCGCAGTTTATTGATTAGTGTCGGTCGGTAATTAGCATTCGATTTCTGGTTCGTTTATTGACTCTTCGCTTTGCATTCGTTGTTTTTGTGTTTTTTTTTGCGTTTAAAATTTCTTTCTCACTGCATTTGCAGCTGAAGCTGTTAAAAGTCAGACGACCGTAAAATATTTGTGTTGTTGTTTTTGTGCCACTAATTGCTTAGCGGGCGCATATAAATAGCGCTACATGGCTGATTATATGCATTTACTCGTACAAATGTAAATTCACACACATAAAGATCATGCAAGTATTTGTTGGACTTGTGTGAAAGTGCAGTTTGTCTCCCTTTTTGGTTGAGGAAAAATAAAATGAAAACTAAAATATTATGCAAACATAAAAAAGTAATACCTTTTTGTTTGGAAAGTTATTATGTAACGAAATATAAGATTTGACTGTTTTACGCTAAATTCGAAATGCTCTTAAGCAAATTGACTTTGTATTAAGTAACTTTTTAATGTGGTTAGCAAGTGTTACTTGGAATATGTCAATACAAAATATATACTACTATACTTCAGACATTTTTTTAGCGGCATAACACTTTAATTTTTACTTGTAAGGGAATTTGAGTGCACTTTCGTAATTCTGTGACAAGTGAGCTCATTAGCTTAATGAGCTAGTACATCTAGCAACTGTCACCAAGAATCTTTTATAAATAGACCCAAGGGTAAGGGATGACCCTTTTGATAAATAGTCCAGTTCTGATCTGAAAATAAATTCCTAAAGCTTGGCTACATAGTAAATCCCACTCATGTTGCATAGAGCACCTGTCGAATCTCAGTTAATTGTTTGTTCTCGCTGTAACAGTATACAATTTTTTTCTTCCTTCTAATTTTAGGACCCACCGCTGAGATGATCCAATATAAAGCCAGTCTACTACTGTTACCAGGATTTGAGTAAGATTTGAACTGATCTGGAATCATGAAATCGTATTCACATTGTCTTGATAAGTTCCATATTCTAAAAGGAACTAACAGGAACCCTGTAACTGCTGTTATAGTTTAGTGAGATACTACTAAGGTAATAGACTTGGACCGAATACAAATCTTGCTTCTTACGGTAGCGACAACCCGGCTATTATGAAGAATGGGCAGAAACCGTTCTATCCCGAAATTAATGGGAATATAAGTACGAAGTACTATAAGTAGCAGGGTACGAAGTGTTCCTCTTAACTAAGAATCTGATCTCTTTTGTGTAATGAATGGACAGTCAGTAGGCTGAGTTACGAAAGGGATTTTTCATTTGAATTAAAAAAAGAAACTGTTGAAAAAACTGTTTCGAGAGACGACGAAACATATTATATCATTATCTAATCATATATTTTATTAGATACGAATCTCCTTCTTCAAACGTGGTTAATAATTTTCGTAAAAGAGAAGATGTTATAGGAATTAAGTCAAGATAATGTTAAGAGAGTTCAAGTTAAGCAAAGGGGTAGTCTCGTTGCCTTGAAAAGTGTTCTTTTTGGTCAAAGCACCACTATTATATATGAAATCAAGGGTCAAACCTCGAGTTCTAACCCCATATTTGGTTTGTATTATTAGTTTTTTACCTGATGTTTCGAGGAAAAATATTTAATATTATAAAACTCAAGGAAGAAGGTATGTTAAAGAAAAATCCGATTAATGTAAAATTCGAAGATATTAACCTCCCGTATTTGCGATCAGAAATGAATTGCTCGAAAAAATAAAAATCTAATTATCGGACATTAAACCCACACATTTATTTTTTCCAGCTCCATCTGAACCTCTCATGTACATATATTTTTGCCAAGTAGTTTGTAACGCTTTGTGAGCAATTTTCAGAAATGAGAAACCATTTCTTTGCTGTGTTTACTCTTCTTAATTGATTTTAGCTTTTGGACTAGGATATAAACTTTCGCAATGTCTTAACGCTGTCACATGTACAATTACGACCGCGAAGCAGAATGAAATTTTAATGAATTGTCGTAAAATCACTCAATTCTGTTAAGTGTCATGTAAAGTGCAACGTACCGTAAATGGTTGTTAAACGAGTGGACCATGAAGTGAAACCTACGTTTGGAAAGCTTACTTCCGTAAGTAAATGTAATTATAAAAGCTATAGATGTATACACTTTTGGATGGACATATGTGTTTAAAGCGTCTTTGTTTTGAACTAAGCAACAATGTTAATGAACGGTAATGCATAAAATAATGCTAAAAATTATTATAATTACTTAACAGCAAGCAGAGGTATACATAATTTAGATTTGTGAGCTATAGCAGCGAGTTCGTAACTTAAAGAGAGAGCTGAGAAGGCAGCAGAGAGCCGAAAAAGCGCATGTGCACAATCTCAGCAAAGTGCTAAATGCCAGAGCGTGATCTTATAATTAATAAATTCCCATACACCAACTACAAAAGTGCAATGATTGCACAATTTAAAAGAAAAAATTAAGAAAAACAACAAAAAATATGAAAAACCAACAAAAAACTGTGAAGAAACAACTAACGTGTTGCAAGCTGGCGTTGGAGCTTGTTGTTGCACGGCATGGCGCTGCACTGCTAAACGCTTAAAACTAATCACAAGCGCTAACAGTATGCTAAATAAGTATGAATACCCTCAAAAAGTATCACTGCATATGTAAGTCCCAGAGCCGTATTTATAAAAGAAGATTGTTGTTGTTGGTTATTAGAATGCGCACTTGTTGCACTCGCTGAGTGAACAGGTTATGTTTTCTTGTTGCGACCTGCTCAAACGCTTGTAGCTACTTGAGATTTGTGTAGTAGGCACATCCGTTGCAGTCACAAACATCTCGAACGGACACACACTAGAGAAGTACGTGAGTGCCTATCAACCCTGATCATGATCAGCACATTAGTGTCCCGTGATCGTCGATCATGCCGTCGGCTATTGTGAGTGGAAAAAAACATGCTAGTGGTTATTACTTGACAGTGGTTGTGACTTAGGAAGAAGAAGTTGTGGCGAGTTCGTGTTTCTAGGGAGATCCAGAAATGTGAAGCTTACGATCAAAGCAAGAGGGGCCTCAACCAGAATCCATCAATTAAATCCAGATTCCCTTGGATGTACGGATCGAATATTACTATATATTCAGATCTTGGTTAATAACTCAGCACCCTGCCATAGTTTTGACTCATAGGGTTTATCACAAGCAAAATTACTCTTTTAAGAGTGATTTGGGTCGCTCTACCAACTAGTTTGTGATCTAAATTAACGAGTCTTTAGTACAGTTCGACGGTTCAAAGGTCCTTCGGACTATAATTTTATCAAAAGTATGAAGGAATAGGAAGTCTCTATGATCATCAGTTTAAAATACTGGTTTTCGACATTTTGTAGACAGAGACGGAACTTGTTAACATTGAGCTCTAGTATCACTAGGATAGCGGAATCGTCAAAAACTGCAAAACTGATGAGCTCACGATAAAAGGCCCCTGAGTTCCTATTATGCCAAACTGGGAACAAGCCGAGGCGCCGTTGTCCTCCTGAATTTTTAGCAGTGGATCAATGGACCTTGCGCGAGTTATGTAAACGCTGGTTAACACGAGAACCTGCCCGGTTGGGAAATCGGTTTGACCTGAATTGGAAAGAGGAGAGTGGCTGATTAATTTCTCTTAAGAAGGCTTTGATGAGATAATTAATCCTCACGGTCGCAAGCTGTCATAGCAGTCCTCCGTTGGGGAAGGCGATGTGGAAACAGCAAGTCATTTCCTCCTTCACTGCTCAGTGTTCGCAAGACTGAGATCAACCTTTTGATCTTTGGCGAACCAAGCGATCTGGCTGGAATGGACATTAGCCGATATTGTGATTGGCTCAAAGCGTTTCTGCGAAAAACTATGGAAGAAAGAAAAGTAGCCTCGCTCCCTTTTCCGTATGCAAATGGAACCTACTAGGTGGACGCATCAGATCCTTTCCAGCGCGTCAAAGTAATAAAATCTGTTTTTGGTGATCGTCGCGCCCCCGGTGATCGCGACCAAAAAGTTTGCGATCCAAACTTGGGAGTCTTTTTGGCATCATAATGACTCGGCGTCTTTAACTGTCCAAGTGGGATACTGGTCGCAGACAGGGTCAGCCTCTGAACCTAACCTGACCACAAGGATGCCATTAGGCATGATAATTTCAGGTCTCTTTGTTCAACCTCGACAATGTTTAGTTCCATTATGGCGACGCTTGAAGTTCGGAAGGGAGAATTTGGAGATTCGGTTATCCTAAGACGATATATTCTCTGATCTCTCAAAATTGTGTACTACTAACCAACTTTAATCGTCTAATTTCTCTGAGAGAACTTTCGGAACAGAATAAGCCGAACTGAGTTCTTCAAAATCATTTGTTTTCTACCATTTTGATTCGGTCCCCCTATAAAGTATTTTATAAGTGTATTTTAAAGCATTTTTGCCACAAAACATACCACTGTATGCGTTGCATTTGTTGCCACATCAACTGTTTGGTGGCCCGCCATTCAACATGCTAGTTGAAGCCTTATCAAAACGTGCACTTTAATGTTATTTTGCACATATTTCTTAACTTTATTATTATTATGATTATGAGTTTTTTAGTTTCGTGCTGCACACAACATAGCCATTGAACACATTCAAAATGCAATCAAGACGCCGACGTGGCAGCGACACCGACTGCAACTGCAAACACACATGTATGCATGTATGTGAGTGGAGATAACACAAAGAAATAGTAAACAATATTTAGAAAGATTTGCATGCGGACCATAGAAGGTGCGTTCGCGGTGTTGCAAGTCGTTTGTTGCGCATAAATTTTGCCAACACTTCAGCGAAACAGGATTCATGCAACATACATATGTACATACGCTTGCTTTGTTGTTGTTGTGCGTGGTGGCAACAGGTGCATGGCAGTGTTGTTGTTGTTATTGTTGCTATGCGAATTGTTCCTGTTGTCGTTGCTGGTTATCAACAACAGTTCGCATGAGTGGTTTGCCGGTTGATGTCATTGCGTTGCTATTGCTGTCGTTGTTGTTATTATTGTTGTATATGCAAATTCGCTTTGCAAAAAAAATAAAAAAAATTCAACAAAAATGCATTTTATTTGCCTGCTGCAGCCGGTTGTTGCCACATTTTTGTTGCTGTTGTCATTGTTGTTGTTGCTGTTGATTGGCTTACAGATTTTTCTGTATATTTGTATGTGCGCTCACATAAATGACCATTAAACGGTTATCCGTTTTTAAGTGTTAGTGTCTTCATTGTATATTTGCTCATCCGCAAACACGCACACACACAATCACTCCCATCCACATGCTGGTTTTAGTGGCACTTAGGTGTTGTATATGTGTGCATACAACCGTTATAATTGAAATTCTGCTGCGATGCTGCTGTTCTTTTTCGCCTTCTTTTTTACATCCTCAATTCTGTGGCTGCTCAGCAACAGCTCGAGGCAAACTTCTTTACTGCTCTGGCAGACTTGCCTTACACAGTCAGTATATAATAGGCGTCTGGCGACAGGAACACTGTTGCCGTAATGTTGTCAGATACTTGGATTAGCATATTCTTTGGCTTATATATGGAATTTTCTGTAAAATCTACTTCACAGTCTGGAGTACCCCTTCTTCTGATAAAGCCACTGCATTGAATTTCTTGTATTAAAAATAAACCGTTATTTACCACTCACTATTGATTTTACCAGTCTTTAGTATAAAGTCTTGTAATTATAATTATGGTCATAAAATATAAATTTATACATATAGTGTATTGAAGCAATTACTTGGCGAGGCCAACATTGTTTTGTAACGGTAACTGTTCTGTTATGTTCCATAAAAGCGTGCAAATCAAGCAAAGACAGAAAACAATATGCCATTTTGAGAGGTTCATGCATCTATCAAGCGTATTGAAAGTTTCAAAAGGTCTTATGATTTGAGGTTAAATAAATATTTCCCCACATTTCTTTGAAGTGAACTGAAGGTTAATTATCCTTAAGTTAGAATTAATGTTTGGAAATCAACTGTCATAAATTCTTACAGTTGTCTTCTTTACGGTGTTGAATTATCTTTTAAAAAAATTGTATGGTAAAATCACTCTGAGATAACAAGTTGGGTTAGGTTACAAGGGATAGATCTATGCAGGGGTGCTCACTTAAACACCTTCATGTGTACTTTGTGGCACACAAATACTCCCAACAGATCGCCAAGACCCTCATGATTCGACAAAACGCTTGACCTCTATTACAAAGTTCTTAAGTTGACCAATGTCGATTCCAGTCATTTCGCTGGGGTCGCCGAAGGTGGTACTACCTTAGTCAAGCGAATGTTAGACATTGACGGAGGAAGAAGGTCCACTATACAGTTTCCTGCGATTCCGCAATGAACGGGTAACCACACAAGTTGAAATTCAAAGTAGTTCGTAACTACTGATAAGGATGTTGGACACTCCTTAACTAACTTAGAGCGAACTGTCATCAAATCCAAGGCCAGTACTACCGCCCTGCTGTCGGAGTGAATACACACTACCTTTCTAAAGGTAGCCACACTACGGGGCATTAATGTCTACTACTACCTTAGTGGCAGCCACCTCTGCCTGAAAGACGCTACAAAGGTTTGACAGCCGAAAACTGGAGTTGATTTAGAGCTTTCAAGTTGAGGACAAGTAGATATAACTATTTTCTTTTGAAGACAAAGAATACTACCAAGAAGTTCAGAGAAATTTACAGATAAAAAAACCAGTTCAGTTTGTTAAAACTGTACTTCATTATAAAAAGCACTACTTGTTTTCACGCAACAAATTAGCATGAGATTGATTGATTAATGAGCAAGTAATCATGTAAAAGGTGTGCTTACTAATTACCTCGGTACCTAGTAATTATCTTTTTATGTATACTAATTAGCCGCCTTGAGCAACAATTTACTAATACTTACCGTAAATTTATGTAATACTAACTACTTATGCTTAATTTATTTTGATTTATTCAACGAATAAAGTTTGAACAGAATAGAACTGAGTTTGTGGGCTGGGGCATTGGGTCTTATGTGCATACAATTATTTTTTATTACACTCGAGGGTAAATAATTCGGAATGCTAAGTGGATTGGTGTTTAAAATGAGCTTACTTAAATATTTAAGAGATGTTTTCAAATTTGATATTCTGTAATTTAATAGGCATCAAGATATACTAAGCAACATTTTGAAATTACTAATTGATTATTAGTACTTAATCGACTATAAATTAGTAACAAATTGAATATATAATAACAATATAGAAAGAGAGAGAAAGAGAGTTGTGAGAATGCGATAAGGAGTAACTCAATTTATACGGAATATAAATTTATCACTCAAATTTCAACTTTATTGCATTTACTGTAAATCTAGCTATTTTTAACCTTTCGCTTACAAGCCAGTCACAAATTTTATTACATAAAATAAAATAAAAAGAATCAAAGTGCATTGCACTTGCTGCAAATTGGATTCGCTTCGAGAACTTACAACCTACTACATGGTGTCTTAGATAGTATGTATGGAAGGCAAGTAAAGGGCGTTCGAATGCATGTGCTGCAAAGAAAATCTTTAAAAGTTCCTGAATGTATATATAGCTATGAATCCGCATATCACAGCGACAATGAACTTGCCGCCGATCAGATTTGTAAACGAAAATCGCCTTGAGGCAAGTATATATGTAAGCAATCTCGCCAACATTTTGCAACAGCAATTTAGACACAGACCCATGCTTATTACCAGCTACGGTATAAAGAGAGAACAGCAACAACAAAAATAAAAAAATAAAAGATTGCTGTAACAGCATAAACTGCGGCAGATAAACGATGATGTGCTCTGGTGGCAGCACACGACAGAATCGATATAACCCCAGAACAGCAACACAGCAACAAACAACAAGCAAGGAAAGTAACTTGAAAGGAAATTGCTTGTGCTGCTCAAAAGCACTGTTAGATGATTGGCAGCAACAAGGAACCATATGCTACACAGCGCAACGAGTGCAGCAGCAATCAGCGATGACTTTTGCAGTTAAGGTGAATGCACCCGAAAGCGAAAGAATTTAATAAAGCAGAATAAGAAGAATAAAAAATACATAACAAAAAAATATGGAAAAAGTAGAAGAACAAGAAGAACAAGCTAAAAATAATGACAGCTTATTTTCAGATTCTCCGCAATTGGTTTTGATGCCGCAAATCAGCCAAAAAGTGAAACTGGTTATGATTGCTGCAACATTTCAATTATGTTTTGAATGCTGATTGGCCGCACGGCCACCTCATGCCCACTCAACCCACTGCTCGAACTTTAGTTGCTCCCACTTTTGCAATCTCCCTACTAATTTAGCTACCGCAAATGGTCGAGTGTATTGAATTATGAATTTCATATGATTGCCAGTTGAAGAGCAGGAATATTTCTGCCAATTGCCATTACTCGCACAATCGGCAATGAAAAGTGAGTGCAGTTAATGCTATCATCGTCAGTCAGAAATAGCCACTCAATTGATTTAGTGTTTGGCAAGTGAAAACGGACAGTGATTGAGTGGAGCTATGATGTGCACTTTAATAGTTTACGAGTATATGTATATACTCATATATCGATTAATACACTTAAAAAGTGGTCATGCTGCACATTTAATGCACATGTATGTAGTTATGAAGTAGACGTGAAAGAATGTAGGTAGCTAGAAAATTAATACTACATGGAATATAATGCTTATGAAAAATCATGCTTTTCAAAGCAATTCCATAGTTTTGCTACATTAACGACATCCAAAGAGAATATTTCCGGTTCAAAAAGATAGTCAACAAAATAAGAATAATTCAAAGAAATTATGCCAGGTATCCGTTCGCAACGAGTAGTATATATATTCATTCATTCAAGTGACTGTTTTATCAACTTTCAAAGCTCATAAACAAACTGATAAACTATTCTTAATCCAAGAAAGTTAGTCACACAATATGAATAAGAAGTGTTCCAACAAAAGATCATAGGTTGGACAATCACGAATTTTCTTTTACAAGAATTATAATCAATTAAGGGGTTATATACAGTTAGGCCGAAAAAAAGTGAATTTTCCAGAATTTTTTCTGAGAAAACTTATTAATTTATTGATCCAAAAATTTATACACATATTATGGTATCTTTTAACTGTATTTTAAGACTTAGTACTAGTAAAAATATTTATTTGAAAAAGAGCTACAGCTGATCTCCAGGAGCTCCTCTCAAAAAAGACGTTTTGCGGTGACCACTATATCTCGGAACTGGATCATTTGAAATTAAAAAACCAAACAGATTTCGTTAAAATAATATTAAAATAAATTAAATATTAAATAGGAATAAGCAAAATAAAATTTTTTGACAAAACGGCGGTTTATCAAAAAAAAAATCGATTCTTCACCGAAATTTCGGCCTTAAATTGTTTATAAAAAAAAAAATATTTATCGGAGAGAAAAAATCTTCGATTAATTACTAAAAAATATATTTAAGAAGGTCGTGTTAAAATTTGAGACTAATCGGTCTAGCCGTTTTCGAGTAATGTTGCTCACCGACTTTGAAAACACCATTTTGAGAAAAACGCGCTGCCGCTCGGACCTTGTACTTCCAAGCACTCTGAAA
The DNA here is from genome assembly GCF_028554725.1 of Zeugodacus cucurbitae. Classification (NCBI taxonomy): domain Eukaryota; kingdom Metazoa; phylum Arthropoda; class Insecta; order Diptera; family Tephritidae; genus Zeugodacus; species Zeugodacus cucurbitae. Next base: position 57,321,935 of record NC_071671.1, read on the forward strand.
CGCCTTTTCAAATTTGCTTGTAACTTTGAAAATATTCACCGAAACGATATGAAATTTTCTGTGTGTATTCTTAAATATATGTACATTAAGAAAATGAAATAAAAAAAGTCGATTTTTTTGAAAATTCTAACTGTATATAACCCCTTAAGTTTAGAAAATATTATACCTAATATTTATTAATGCTGAAACAGAGCATTGTACAAAACAGCAGAAGTTTGTAAGACTATTACACGTCTTCTTCTATTATGGGGTTAGGGGTAGTCAGAGACACGAAAAAATTAGAATTTTCAATAACTTTTTTTTGCTATCAAATCATGTTATGTTACAAAAGTAATAATATGGCATTATTATACAATGTTTTGACTTAAAGTCACGTAAATTTAAAAAAAAAAAATTAAAAAAATTATATTTTCCAAAGTTATAGCTGTCTGTGTTGACCCAGTTTCAAAAAAAGGTCCTTGCCGTGATTAATTAAGTCCTTGGAGATTAATCTAAAATAAATCGGATAAAAAAACTAGTTTTATAAATTCTGGCCCTGATCCGAAGACTTTTTTTCAAAAACTAACAAAATGTCGTCCTCAGGAAATTTTTTTTTAGAATCAACAGTAAATTGGCTTAAAAAATCGAAATTTTGAAAAAAAATCCTTCGATTCAGGCCTGAGTTTATTATGTATTCTAAAATTTGTATGAATTTCATTAAAATCTACCGAGCGGTTATCGAGTTACAGTTGTCACCAGTTCAAAAAACATAGTTTTGAGATAAACGCATTTAACGTTTGACACCACTGTGTTGGAGTGCCTGAGCGCTCTATGTTATTTGTCGAATAACTCGAAAAGTAATTATAGGATCAACTTTAAAAAAATTGATTTTTTGAAAATCCTGACTGCCACATGCAAGAGAGTATGAGAACAGATTATTAAGGGACTAGATGGGTTTCACGACTTTAAAATTTTTTTTTTTATCGTCACCATCTCTAAAATATTGTCATAATATTCATGTCAATTCAATTGCTGACATCATAACTCAACGAAAAATTTACTGAAAAAATTAAACTGAATGTTCTTGAATATATTTACTATACAATGGACCTACGATCTTTTTTGAATTGAAATTGAAAATTGTCAATTTGGCATTAAAAAACGACAATTTTTTTACTTAAAAAATTAATTTTTATTTATTTTTGATATTTATCAAAAATCGTAGACAATCTATAGGAAATACATTCAACTTTAATAACCTTTTTGATTTTTTTTGTTTCAGCTACTCATTCGGCCGAAAACATATCATTCACGAAAATGGCCTAATTTTTCATTGGTTACACTGGTAGAGCGCCTTAACTACATACGGATGCGTTTATTTTCACTTCAGGGAATTCTGCCGAGCTCGCTGGAAATGACGTCACAATGGCAGAATATTTAATACTTTTCTACAAAAATTTCAGCAAGCCCTCATTAAATGTGTATTTTTAAGGTAATACAAATTTTCAACAAAATATTTCATTTATTATATGAAAAAAATATTGAAAATAGACCGTTTCTTTCCGGCAACTCTTTAGAGTATCTTTGATAATTAATTTCCATGTGATTTACACCAGTTATTTGTTCGTTTCGCTACCCTACAAGATTTGACGAATCAACCTATACAACAAAATCTCGGTTAAAAGACATACAAATCTTTTATGCGAAATAGAATATGTTCCAGCAAATATTATAGACCTAAAGTACTTTTAAAGATCCAGTCAAAATATAAAATGAACTGATTGAACGTTAAGATAAATTTCTTATATAGTAAATGTCTTTATAAAATTATTTTTTCTTACTAATTTCTCGATCTTATGCATAGCTAAAATAAGAGAAATAAACTTAAATTTTTATCAAATAAAAACAGAACCAATTTGAGTCATCAAATGTCTCATGCTCTGGTAGTCGCTGAGAAGCCAGTTGTTGTACTTTAATACTACTTTATTACACAATCGACTATGAATGTATGTAAATGAGTGACAATTAAAATATAAAACAAAACAAATATGAAAATGAAATAGAATAAATAAAAAAAATAAATAAAGAAGCAACGAGGTAAGAAAATTGAAAGATGTCATTGCCTTTGAACCGAAACGTGAACGCAGTAGAATGAGTAAATTAAAAAAATGAAGAAAGAAGAAACTACATGTAATAAAATTTGTGTTCAACTGACTTAATAAACAACAATACAAACAACAACAACAACACACAGCAGGCTACCACACATGAAGTTGGTAGAGAGGTGTAAAAGCTTGAGACTAGAAGATGATGTACAACGAGAGTAGGAGGCAGGCACCTGTACACATATAGATCTTAGGTGTGTGTCTATAATGTTTTTAACATAAAAAGGAGTGTTTGCTGTGCCTCAACTGTTGAGACTGTTGAGTGTGTGGGCAAATGACAGGCGTCAATTGATTTTATTGCATTCAACATTTATGTGTTTTAATGATGAGTTGATACTGATATAATGACAAACGGCTGCGCTGACTTGTACAACAGACAACGCACTGGCACGAAGTGAGTGACCGACAAGTGAAGACGCAGTGTTGACGGAAATTCAAATTCACAAATCGTCTGTGGTCGAAAAGGTTAAAATTGAGTTTGAGGAACCGAGTGCTTAGTTTGAGCAGGTGGCAGTGGAAGCTTGTGTATGCGGAGACACATAACAACATACATACATACATCTGTTACTTTTTATATACAAATCTACATACAACATTGTACAACAAATCAATCCGCTTAGAAATTTTTTCGGCGCTTAGTTATCGATTGTGTGCCTCTGATATCGCCCTATAACTGCCACTTTCCAACTCTACATCTAACTCAACAATTGTGTGCATTAATATGTCTGGCGTCAGCTCGACCAATAAAGCGCTAATAATAGTTAAATTATATGTGGTAAGTTGCCGCATTTCTTCATTATTAAAGTGGTAGCGCTTAGCGCCGTCAAGTCGTATAAATTTCGCCGAAAAGCTGCTTAGTGAAGAAGCATAGAAAAATAATACTGTAAATGGAGCTATAAACATAAAACAAGAAAATTTTTTTGGAAATAAACGATTGCATAATTCGGCTGAAAAATATGCCATGTGGTTATTAAAAGCAATAAAATCATAATTGTGGCCGCCAAAAAATGTGTCTGCATAAATTAGCGTTCCAAAGCCGTTTATGGAATATAATTTTTTGGTTAAATAGCTCAAAATCTCTTGCGGTTTCGAAATTGTGAAATAATAGATGATATTTTATTGCGCTCGATGCCCATATTTGTTAATTTTTTTTAATTGTGTATTTGCTTTGAAAATGAGTTTAAATTCAGAGAAAAATTATAACAACAATAATACATTTTTAGTTTCACAGATTTTCGTGACTATCGACAAATAATTTCATATTTTTATTGCATTGAAATATTTTATATTTTAAGTGAATTTTCATTAATAGGAAAATACATGACACCTTCGGAGTGCGGAGAGCAAAGTTGTCTGCCATATAGATGAGCAACGTCATCTCTTGAGATGTGAATATTAATAGTCAAACCTTAGTCTTTATTAAAAAAATAAGACATACCTATTGGGACACTATATTTCAAAGTCCATAGCTTTCCATCTAACCGAGAAAATAATATCACTAAACAAGTGACTAAAAGTTATTCCCTTCCAAACAGATATCCAAATGAAAATAATATCAATGCAGTCCCATCAAGTTCAACTGCGTAAGTATAGCCAAAAAGGCAATCAATAGAATTTCACTAGAGAACTCAGGGGATCTTACTTGTGTAACCTGTCCCGTTCCCCTATAAATTCAACTCAAGCCATAGAACAACACCCATTCAGGACTTACAAACATAACTTTAAGATAATATAGACGAAGGAAAGACACAATTTTATGATAGAACACATCACCCAGCACCTCAACTCCATGCAATATTTGAAAAGAAACGGATATGAGATATACATTGTGGAACCTTGGAACATTACATTTACGAATACCCACCTTTAGGTGAAATATTTTCGAAAATGCAAAATTTTTCTGAATATGAAAAGGGAGAACATTTGGCCTGTTATTGAGAAAAAATTTCAAGAAATTACAAGCACTAATTTAAAATGTAGCATATTTTTTGGTCTCCAGCAAAAAGCAATTTTTAAAAAACTCTACAAAAACCGAAACTCTCGTCAAGACTGATGAACTACTCTAGAATTCTACTCTGCTTTAGAAGCCGAAAAAAGCGTTTTTTTAGTCATTTTTTTTTTTGAAAGGGAAGGAAATGATTGCGGTAAACGGAATTTTAAGACGATAGTGTACTATATTTAAAACTTAAAAAACAATATTTATTATTAAAAAATATTGAAATTTTTTCAAAGTTCTTAGTATTATTCTGGAGGGCCTGGAGTCTGCAGGTGTAAATCGGTGCCGGTGATAGAGGTCGTGCGATGCATCTGAAACAGTCGAACCAATTTTTTTTTTTAATTTTTATAAGTTTCTTTTCTTTATGAACTAAAAAAATACCGAAGAAGTTATAAAAATCCAAATTTTTTCGAAGTTTGAAAAAAAATTCACTTAAAAAAAAATTACTTTAAGTTGCAAAACAAGTAGTTTAAATAATACTTTTGTCCAACTTTTTTAGTTCAAATAGGCGATAATTTAATACTGATACTAGATCACTTTGTTTTTTTTTTCGATCGGACATATATTCTTTTTGCTATCGCCGGCACCGTTTTCTAACACTTGTGAAAATGAAAACTCGCGCTTTAAAGTTCTGCCTGAGCATTCGCACCTGCTCGACGCTCGGGTACTAAAACTGCTCGAAAATATATCGAATTGACCTCTGGAATTTTAAAGACACATTCTTGGATAGTTTTGAAAGAGATTTAAAACAAAACAAAAAAATCGATTTTTTGAAGCCTGTAAATCAGACTACTGTCTGAAGCTTGGTCAGATAGATTATATAATATTTAAATTTACTTGAAGTGGAAAGCATTGACATATTTAAATAAGTATAGTATTATTGTTATATAGTATTTACCTGCTTGAGTGGTTCCTAATATTAAAGATTTTAGAAAAGGCTTAATCATCTAATCATTCTCCAAACATAATATTTATATTTACTGCGAAATAACCAGCTCATACAAAACAAACATTTAAACAAATAACAAACCTCATTTATATGGAACTTTAAATATTTATAGAAACAGAATATGCGGAGGAGGTCAACATACCTACGAAATAGCCATAAGTAAATATGGTAGTCATACATGTATAACATACGAATTTTTATGGTTTTTTCCTCAAGTAAAGAAGTTAAGTAACCTCCCCATAAACCTAAACAATTATGCATGAGTATATTTGAATATTTCGTTTGCTTAATTAAGCATTTTAATGTTCGTTATGTTTGTTGTGAAGCTTCTAGCATTAATTGCATTAAATGATTATTTTATGGCTTAAAAATGAATAACTACTTTATGGCTTCTTAATTTAGGTTTTAGTGTTTTACAGTATTCATGCTCAGCGTAAGTTTGCTGAGCTTGTAATTTGTCCTTTCACGCTTTTAGCATGTAATTAAATGTAAATATTTGTTTTTGTGAGACCACAACAATAAAATGGATTTATTTAAAAAAAAAAACTGTGCCAATAATTAGGAGTTTTGGTTGCTTGGTGTTCACTTAATCGATAAGTTTTAAATAGTTTTAGTTCATAAGAAGTATGTCAAGGATTTTTAATTTAGTGGTTTTGAATGGTTCTATGTTGATTATCGTAAAAGGTAGAAAATGTAAATTACGATTTTCAATAGTTAATAAAAGTTTTGGAAGCTATTTGGTAATATATTGTTCAAAGAGACTATTAATTGAACAATTAAGTAATATACCTTATAATGAGACAATTACAAATTACGACATTAGTATTTATTTGAAAAGAAATTAAGAAAAAAGTCTCTATTGAATACTAACTCGAAATCTATTGTATTGTGTTCAAATCGATTCTTAATTAAATAATGTACCATATAATGAAACAATAATTACTCATTACCTTGTAAGAAAATAATTAATAATTACTTCATTAGCAAAAAAAGAATATAATATTCGCTATTGAACTCTAACTTTTGAACTTTATGGAAGTGTGTTCATATCGATAACTAATTGAACATTTAACTTATAAGGAAACAATTAGTAATTACTCAATTAGTACTTGATTGGTAATAATGTAATGGAAAAGCTATTGAATCTTTTGAATTGTCCAAATCAACTGCCTATTAAGCAATTAATATAATTTTTCAAAATCAATTTTCTTAATTGTTCTCAATTTATTGCTTTATTAGTATTTAATTGTTAACAATTCAACCTTATGAGATGTATGGTATCCGAGAAAGATTTATACATATATGACTAGTGAGTAAAATAAGCATCGAAATAAAACTTATTGAAATAATCGATGTTGACCTTATTCAAAGAAATGTTGGATTTTGGGATTGCTTTATATCAAACCAGCTGGCCCAGCGGAGAAGTTTCTTCCGCCTTAGAGGCAGATTTTTGATCTTATTGAGTTCATTTTTATACATTGATTAGGATAATAAAAAAATCAAGTATGATCCTTTATTAGCTATGTATTTTGGTGCATGGTTTGCATGGTTAGTGAAGCACCTTGTAACTTATAATCAGACCTTTTTCATTTTATAATCAGGCGCAAGAACAAATAACGCAGAAGGTTTTCTGTCCCGTGAACATGCCACATACATATAATTGACCATTGGAAAAACATGAATGTTATAAATTCAGACCACATACTTTCAAGAAGTAACCTTCTCATTTGTTAACGGTCCGGTCATAGATAATGCAAGGCAGATCGGAAATTGAAACTCAAACGGCAAATCGTTTGGCATCAGCGGAGTCCGCAGAATTAAAACTTCTTCACCTTCGAAATTTCCTTTGAGTATCATGGCATAGATCACATTGTTCATATATATTTTTGTACCACTAAACGCGTTCAGTTAGCCAGTTTTAGTTGGTTTAAGTTTCGAAGCATGACTACTATGGAGCCAATCTTTAGTCGTAAATTGGTAAGACAGACTCAAACATTTAATTTTATTGTCATAAATTAGTATGAAACTTTTATAATAAATCATCACACATCTACAAACTGATTGGTCTTTCAGAACTTGGGCTAAAGATTATGCTTTCGCTACAATTAGAGGGCAAGGAATGTTCGGTCAATGGATATAAAATGTTGACTGTTTACATTTAGAATGACTTGGACCGATTATCTACTACAACAGTTTTATTTGGTGTCTTTAATATGAAAAATATTCTTAAAAATATTGATAAATATAGTTTTTTTAAATATTTTGAAAATATTTTTTTAATATATTTTTTTCAAATTAATTGGCTACAATACCAAATTATCGTTTAACTTTATCGTTTACCGACCATTTTGTACCATAGTTTGTTAAACATAAATACCGTATTTTTATTTTAATATTGTAGCTCTACAACAACAATTGAATGACACAACTTTGCTTGGTATTATGTACTGAATTGACAATAAAATTGTTCAGCTCTTTACGTATGTGGTTTTTGTTGAAGAGAGCGTTATCTAACCACCGCTTTGTCGTGAAGTTCTGAGTCATTTTGATAATTTTTTTTTTTGCAGAATTTATTTATTTTTCCAATAAAACACAAACAAAAGAAATTGAGAACAAAGCTTAGATAGCTTTAATTATACTTTGAAATAATTATATTGAAAATGTTTACAATAAATTAATTAAAAATTTAAGTAGTACAAGAGTATGTGATAAAACCCCTACCTTTGAATTGAAATGCGTTATCTTCACAATCAGGTCACAGTAAATGCAATACTTTCGCAAATATTTGCATACTCATAACAACAAATAATGTTATCTGCCCCAAATCAACAACAAGATGCACTTAATAAGAATTTAAAAACAATTCAAGAACCATAAATATACGCATTTAACACAAAAAAGACACTTTGAAGTTTACACAAATCTTGCCGATCACTATACATATATACGAAAGGAATTTCGTAATTCACGCACGAATTTATCGAACACAACAACAACAAAAGCAAACACGTAATTAATAAGAATTTCAAATCAGTTTGGGCACTAGTTGGCTGGTCAAGGCAAACGCTTGCTGTAATATAGAACGAGCTTGGTTTGAGCTTACAAAATGCTAATTTGCGTAATTTGGGCCAAAAATATTAACGAGCCAATTCAGGCTTACACACTATAAATTTATAAACACACACACACTCACATAAGTAGACACGCCTACAAATGCATGAAATTTTCAATTTCGTATTCTGTCTCGTATTAAAACGCCAAACGAGTAGCAAACTAAATATAAATTTTCTGTCGGCAGAAATAAGTAAATGAAAATGCGAAACCGTTAATTTTATTTCATATCAAATTACTACGTCGTCGTCGTTGTTGAAGAGAACGCGTGCAAGCGACACCGTAACAAAGGTAGTACTGAGATGGGAAAAACAAGTGCTGCAACACAAGTCAAATTAAGCTAAGCTTCAGCTTGAGCTTGAGCAAAAGTCGTCGGCGACGTAGAGTGGAATCGAGCGGAATAAAGAGTGTATGCCTTTTGTTGTTGTTGTTTTCTTTATTTAAAGCTTGTTTGTATTGTCTCGGCGTTGGATTTGCTGGGGTTGCTCTAACGAGTTTTTTGTGACTTACTTAAAACAAAAAATATATTTATATAAATATATACAAACACATGATGGTAAATATGTATGCATGCAATTCCATATGGAGGCTGTCAAGCAAGACAAGTGGGATTCTCGTACATTTTTTAACGCCTTTGCTCTGAATGTTTAACTTCTTTCTTATTTTTATTTTGGGCATTTTTTTTAACTTTATTTTTTTTTTATTATTTTGAATTTTGTTTTTGAATGTTGTAATTATCTCCTTCTTTGTACAACAGCACAACAACAACAACTATTTTTTTTATTTCAGGTTTTGCGTGTTTTGTATACTGCAAGCACTTTAAATTTAACGTTACTATTCTTGAGCATTCTTTTTTCGGCATTTTGATATCAATAAATCTGCCAACTTTAATCGTCAGTGGATTTTAATAAGAGATTGTGTTGAAGCTCATGAATCCAAAGCAGTTTCAGTGTATGTGTATAAAGTTTTAATGGTACAAATTCGGCTATATAAGATTTTATCGATATTTTAAATAAATCGTTATCGATATTTATCGGTTAAAAATATATCGACATTTTTTCTAAATATTTAAACTCGAAATTTACGAAATAAGTAACGGTTCCAATCGATATTTATCGAGTTAAATTAAAAAAATCGATATATATCGATAATATGTAAAAATAATGATTTTTTAACACGCTATAGTTATTTCAGTTTTTTTTTAAATGAGCATACATTTAATATCGATATATATCGAGTTCAATTAAAAAACCTCGATATATATCGATAATGTGTAAAAATATCGATTTTTTTAAACTCGATATAATTTTTTCAAATTTATGTGAGCATGAGCAGGATTCTTTTCATTAAAATTACTTGAATTTCAAATTATCGATAAATAATTCCGGTTATTTTGTACCATCGATTATTTAAATGATTTATAATGAAGATTTTCTTCACAAAACAATAAACATTTCACAGATATGCAATTAAAGCTGCAGTGGTGAAAATTTCCAAAGAAAACAAGTCAAAACAAAATTATCGATAATTTTCGCTACTTCTTATAGCTAAAAGGACTCCAGATATTTTTGGACAATATCACTTCAGGGATTAGATTTTCAGATCGGTCATAAAATTAATTTCTGAATACCGGATGATCCCCTTAAAAAAGTTTAGCTTGAGTCCAAAAAAAAATCTGTCTGTGAAAGAAATATAACACTATATAGGTATATCTTCTTTGATTTCTTGTTTTATAGCGTGCTGAAACTTGGATAATCACAAGTTTAAGCGTTGATGATCTTGTACAGATCGATAAAAGATCTCGTGAACCGATTAGATGTAAGATCGGAGGTTAAAACATATTTAAGATGGTTTCTCCTGAAGTTCGATATGAACCTAGGTCGTTGGCATTATGTAGACCCAGGGGTATTTTATGTGAAAGCAATTGGTGACAGCAAGGGGAAGGAAAAGCCTTTGTATAATCCTTAACCTCAACCGAAGAAAGACTCGCCTGCACACGACGTTCGGAATTGTTACTCCTGAAGTTCGATATGAACCTAGGTCGTTGGCATTATGTAGACCCAGGGGTATTTTATGTGAAAGCAATTGGTGACAGCAAGGGGAAGGAAAAGCCTTTGTATAATCCTTAACCTCAACCGAAGAAAGACTCGTCTGCACACGACGTTCGGAATTGTTAGATATTTGTTAAAGAGAGAAGAATCCAGTTTGAGGTTGGGGAACTAACCAGAGCTGCTTATGTGGTTATAGCATCAAAGAGTTTGGAATCTTTCGACGTCTGAAGTGAGAACATTGTTCGGGTCTGATTTGTAAATGTTCATAACAAATAAAAATCGTAAGAAGTTTTTGCGGTTATTTCTGCAACACTTCCAACTAACCTGGTACCAGTATTATTGCGATGCAAAAAAAAAACTTCTACATACAAGACATCAAGCATCAGTCGTCAGAAGAGCTGACATGGCAGACGACAGCTGTCACATACAAATGTCAACCGAGCCCACACCGTTATACATACTCACACACATTAAAATTTACGCAATCACCGTGTGTGTGTGTATGTGTGACAATTGCGGTTGACGACATTTAGGCCAAATTTATGTAAAATATACGTTTTCTGTCGCAATGCCACTTATAACACGCACGCACGTACCCAACAGCCAACAGCCAGAATGAGTGCTAAGCTCTTGACGCGCGTTGGCGTCTATCAAGTAACGGTATGATTTAAGATTGCCACAAATTACGCAATGTAAGAGAGAAACACAAATAATTCCACAAATATATCGAATAACCAACAAAAAAGCTTTAAACAGCAATAATTCACTTTGGAGTAGAGGAAATTTAGGTGTAAAAATGTTGTAATTTTTGTGACTTTCAGTCGCTGGTGCTTCAAGGTCAACGCCGTGGAGCCCCCGTTACCTGTGTGCGCACTTTTCCAACACTTGACTGTAATTATTTCCGACTATTTTTGTGTGTGGCACGCATGGAGTGTACTTCGAAAAAGTCATCAGCCCACAGAGCTCCCAAGCAGCCCCGAGCTGGAGCTCCAAGCGGCGGCTGTGACAACAAAGCGAGCGCGTTCACTCGCCTAGCCGCACACCGAGTGAGTGCGTGTTGTTGTTTTAGCCGTCAATTATCTACACTTATTACAAACAGCTGTTGAGAGGTTGTTGACTGTAAGTCGAAATTTTTGTACATTACAATATATATTTTTGTTTTATTACAATATATAAGTCAAGTAACAACAACAAATTTGTTTTCGATATTTCTGTTGCACTTTTGTTTTGTTGTATGTAATATTTCCCTTCATCCCATGGTTGACTTTTGATTGTTTTGCATAACCTTTCGGGAAGTTCAATATCCAGTCGCAGTATGTGAGTTGTAGACAGATTTATGAGGTAATGAAGTCAAGCGCGCAGTCACATGGAGTGCTTACAAAAGTTAATAACTTTAAGTGGGAAAATGGTTGTGCAAATAAGCCCCTATTACATAGTAGTTCAATGCTATTGGGAATAGGAAATTAGGTTTTCGAAGTTTGTGGGTAGGTATTTATGAAAATGTATAGCTTATTCCAAAGTAATTAGGTCAAGCTACTTATTTGACGAAGCACTGTATGAAGTATATGATATTTCTTAACTTATATTACTATGAACTGAACTATTTAAAGCTATAACTATGATGGAATCAGAAGTTACTGCTGTCTTAAATTGTTGATTTGAAGCTCTTGAAAGTGAGGTTAGGATAGATATAAAATAACAACACCGCAATATAGTTCCTTAATAGTACTACAACTAAAGAATTATCTCATATAGAACACGAGCTCTGACGAACCCAAGACGTGACAGTCTCCAGAACCAACTTCGTACTTAAGAAATTACAGTGAACTATGAGATAACCTATAAAATGACAATTCTCAGAATCGATCATTCTTAAAAGTAGAAGACAGTCTACAAAGAGACAATTCTCAGAATCTATCTTTATTAAAAGTAGGAGACAGTCTACAAAATGACAAATTTCAGAATTTATCATAAACTTTCGCGAGGTGTTAAATTGAATTGATTACACTATTTTATACTTCAGCTACTTTGGGACCTAACATCGAAGCAACGTTTCAGTATCTTTCACCTCAGGTCCTTCAGACCATAATATCGAAGAGTCTTTGCTTTATAGCAACCAAGATTCACACCCACCTCCATGTGGTAAAAGGAAAGGATGCATCCAATAACATCATACAAAGAAAACTGGCCAATCGAAAAGGTACAACTATAACAGTAAGTCAATAAGTTCGCTACTCAACTTAAATTTTTAATTTCTGAGAGCAAAGTTCAATATTTTCAGATTTTCTGAATTTCTTTGCCGACGACAGTGAACTCTAAAGTTAATACGCTACGAACAACCTAAGTACGATCCTTAAGATAGAGTTATAGAACACTAAAAAGGGAGAAGAGGCATATGCTATAAACTTGGAAAAAGTGCAGAGAGTGAAATGAGTGATTGCGATGAGTTTGACCCACAGGTTGCTAAGAAAACCCTTCGAATATATTACCAAAAGGAACGGAGACTTATAGATTGCCGTTATAAATTCTTGTAACGCCCAAAGTATACTAAATTTTTTGATACAATCTTTCTACAACCCTCTAAGCGAAGACGGCACTGTAATAGGGAAGAAAATACTCGAATTCTTGATCCAATCAAAGGATCTTCATCGATATATAACTAAATCAGGCGATGAATCAACGTTTGAACTATAACAACTTTGTAATGAGAAGTTGATAAAGACTATTCATCAATTCTTATGTAAAATGAAGGCAAATAATGATCTCATAAGCTTTGTCAACTATCGTCAATTTGTTCCACGTATATTGAGTAGATTACTAAAGCTCTTTAGCTCTCTCTTTCCTCTCTGTTATATTATTTGCTGTGCTCTCTGCATTTGCATCAGTAGTTGCTTGTTCGATTCGCCATTATAACGGGTGATTTTTTTGAGGTTAGGATTTTCATGCATTAGTATTTGACAGATCACGTGGGATTTCAGACATGGTGTCAAAGAGAAAGATGCTCAGTATGCTTTGACATTTCATCATGAATAGACTTACTAACGAGCAACGCTTGCAAATCATTGAATTTTATTACCAAAATCAGTGTTCGGTTCGAAATGTGTTTATCGACAAATTTTGTTCAGCGATGAGGCTCATTTCTGGTTGAATGGCTACGTAAATAAGCAAAATTGCCGCATTTGGGGTGAAGAGCAACCAGAAGCCGTTCAAGAACTGCCCATGCATCCCGAAAAATGCACTGTTTGGTGTGGTTTGTACGCTGGTGGAATCATTGGACCGTATTTTTTCAAAGATGCTGTTGGACGCAACGTTACGGTGAATGGCGATCGCTATCGTTCGATGCTAACAAACTTTTTGTTGCCAAAAATGGAAGAACTGAACTTGGTTGACATGTGGTTTCAACAAGATGGCGCTACATGCCACACAGCTCGCGATTCTATGGCCATTTTGAGGGAAAACTTCGGAGAACAATTCATCTCAAGAAATGGACCCGTAAGTTGGCCACCAAGATCATGCGATTTAACGCCTTTAGACTATTTTTTGTGGGGCTACGTCAAGTCTAAAGTCTACAGAAATAAGCCAGCAACTATTCCAGCTTTGGAAGACAACATTTCCGAAGAAATTCGGGCTATTCCGGCCGAAATGCTCGAAAAAGTTGCCCAAAATTGGACTTTCCGAATGGACCACCTAAGACGCAGCCGCGGTCAACATTTAAATGAAATTATCTTCAAAAAGTAAATGTCATGAACCAATTTTATGCGTTTTTTTTTTTAAAAAAGTTATCAAGCTCTTAAAAAATCACCCTTTACAACAGTTCTTAATAAATTTTCTTTCTATGCCATTCCTTCGCCTAGTTGAGAATTTCGACGAATTCTACATATTTTTTTCACTCGAAATCTTGTCTGCAATATTTTTGATTTTTTTAGAAAAATGTTCAACTTTTGAATGACATATTCTTTGTTTTACAATTATTTATTACTGCGACATTTAACAAAAAGTTGTTCTCACCATTTTAAAGGCGCCAACTGCCCCTAAATGGTGCAACTGATTCTGTTGCCTCAAGGCTACATGGTACAATAAAAAATAATAAAAAAAACTTCTATAAATAATTTAAATATTTATTATTTCACAAATAAAGCACAGATTACTAACTTGTATTGGATTCTAAATGTTGTTTTTGTTGAGAAAACACAACACAAATATGGCAACGCGTGCCTTTTATTGATACCCATTGAACACACTGTGTATAAACACAATGCCACTAAATGTGGGCGGAGACAATTTGAATCAAAAACAACAACAATAATAATATTGAGAATTTGCGCTTCATCATTATGCAATAAATAAATTTATATGGAGTATAAAAAGCTACAGAAAGTTCATAATTTATAATACAAAGTGAACTGCTTCGAACATATAAATTGTGGCACAATCGCGCGCTAAAGTGCCGCTTGTAAATTTCAAATTGTTAAACACAATACTTCAGGCTTGTACAAAACAGAATTTATTGTTATGTGAAGTTGAGAAAATCTCTGCAGTTAAGGTGAGTCTAGCAAACGTTGGAGAAAAAAAGTTTTTATTATTGTCTATGCGGCCCGACCGCCGACTGTTTGTTCTAACGAATGTTTGTTTTATTGATGGGCTAGGCCACATCGTTACGATTCCATTCTATTATACGAGTATTCTATTCTCAAGCCAATTGGCATTCAAAATCAATATTCAATTGCATTGTGAAGTATCGACGTTGTAGCGGCTGGCAGCAGCATTGTTTCGCGGCGTTTCCATTGTTTTGCCCGTCGACTGTCGGTTAACAGGTGTTCTCTCGCACCAATTTCCCAACATGAGATATGATATTTTCAAGTTTCAATTTTTTTTTATTTTTTTATGTATAAATTATTGTAAACAATATTCATTACACATCTATTAAAAGTCGAACGCTTATGTGAGACAATGCATATAAATTTATGTTTAAATATATTGTCAATGTTAAATTTTATTGCTCATAAATTTGATTTTACAAAGGTGAGATTTTTTTGTTTAACATTCTCATACATGTAATTAAAGTAATGTAATACATGTTATTTAGTACAACAAAAAAGCAACAAAATCCAACAACTTTATATAAGAGATTTGTATTGTTGTCTACGACTTAGTTGGCGCCTGATGAAGCGTCTGCTATCTGAAAGTGAGCTAAATATTGGTATATGATTATGTATCACACCGAGATCCTGATAGTATTTTTTATTAAACAAGAATTTAAAAGAAGCTGGAAAGATAAAGTGTTAGGAAGGTAATCGTTTGGGTTTGTAACCAAGATCCAATTACGAAACTTTCTATATAATAGATTTCTGAGTTCGTAAATATGGGATATTGACCATCTAAAATCATTATATTCAGCGAGATACCACACCATACCCACAAATAATGGTTAACAAACTTAAGTCGATACTCTTAAACTTATGTATCCGACCCCAATCTTAGAATAAAGGCTCCAAAGACTAACTAAAACCAATTTACTGGTATTTAGACAAAATAAATAGTACCGAAGATATTTTTTAGAGAAACTAGATACAACCATAATATATGAATCGATATGTAGTATTACACACAGAGTTTAGGCCAAATTATAGAATACGAGGGCTGCTATAAAAATTTCTGGCCTAGGCAAACTATGTGTTGCCATCTCGGCCAAAAAATGGAAATAACTCAACTTTCGACGTGGATTATCGCGACAAGAGTGCATCGATGAACTAAAATCTTTGTATGGCAATGAAGCGCCATCCTATAGCACTGTGAAAAACTGGTACAACGAATTCAATCGTGGCCGACGCTCGCTCAAAGACGAATTCCGTGAAGGTCGTCCAAAAACAGCCGTTGTGCCAGAAAACATCGATGCCGTACGTGAACTAATAATGCAAGAACGTCATGTAACATACCTTCAGATAGAGGCATGCCTATGCATTTCTCCCACCAGCATACATTCGATATTGCATGAAGACCTGGCCGCAAAAAAGGTTTGTTCTTGTTGGATCCCGCACAATTTGGCAATCGCTCAAAAAGAGGCTCAAAAAAAGTGCTTCGAAAATTGGTTTGAGCGCATGCAAAAGTGTATAAATCTTGATGGAGAATATTTTGATTATTAGGCCATTTCATTATTAGGCCAGAAATATATATAGCAGCCCTCGTATAAATTAAAAGTCAATTGTCTCTTTGATTCCAGCTTATAATCAACAGTATCCACTATGGATAAGTGACAGAGAAAATGAAATGTTTTCTGTATGTTTACCATTATATATACTTTAAATGGGTAGGTAAAGTCGATATCTAACAATACACCCAGGCCTTTAGGAGGCTCAATATGAAACCACAGGAACTGGAATCTCCTCATATTATCATGTCCGCTCTGAACCACTCTGTGGCGTTGATAAAACTAAACAATTTGGAAAGTTTTATGTTAATAACTTCCGAGACATCTCCTTCCATCTTCGGATTCTGTCCGTGACCGATAGTTGCCATTCTTTCTGAGGATACCCGTCACATGGAAATGAAATTGATGACCAGTTTTTTATATGAGTAACAGAAACGGAAAGAAATATATTTTTATTACAATAAGACTAAGTCCACGAAAAGTACTGTTAACGAGCTGGTTCATGGAAATACAGTTGAACTTTCCTAACTCGAATCACCATAATCCACACAAAATATCGAGTTAGAGAGACTTCGAGTTATATTTAAAAATGGGACTCTTTTAAAATTATGGCTCGATAAAAAAATTTTAATTTTGCATTAGCCCTGATCGAAAAGTTCGATTTATGGAAGGACATTTTTATGAAATTTGACTATTGTCATTCCAAGAGTTCGAGTTATGGAAGTTCAACTGTATAACATCCAGGAGAGCAATCATTTTCAATAAAAAGGAAAGAGCTAAGAGGTAGATCGGTATATATTGTGCTGACTTTGAAAATGTATATCGCTATACAAAAGTAGTGGAATTTCACCGAAAACTCAAAGCCTTATAATGATAACTAAAAGCGTTACACGGGTATCATCGCGTAAAAAATGGCCTAATTTCAATATTTTTTTTGCTATGTAAAGAAATTTCGAGAAAAAATTGGCAATCGACTTTGAAAACACGGTTCCGAGAAAACCCCGTTTAAAGTTTTGAGTAACAATAATACCCGACTGTATCTTCGAAAATATAATTCGGATTGACTTGAAATTTTAAGATAATATTCTTGAGATGTTGTAGAAATTAATAACCAAAAACTCAAATAGATTTTTAATCTCACGAAACCCATGTAACCCCTTAAGGTACAAATCATATAAGTTTTCGTGAGACATAGAAAACTCGTGAAAAAAAAATAATTTAAAGTTTGACAAGCTTTCTGATAAAACAAAATATCTTTTCAACTATATTATAAGCAGTTACACACTGCCTTAGCGAGGGATTGAACAATATCAAAATAGTTTGTTCTCATATATATATATATATTTGGCGTAGGAACCGCTTTAAGCGATTATAGCCGAATCCACCAGAGCGCGCCACTCATTCCTCCTTTTTGCTTTTTGGCGCCAACTGGAAACACCAAGTGAAGCCAGGTCACTTTGCACTTGGTCTTTCCACCGGAGTGGAGGTCGTCCTCTTCCGCGGTTTCCTCCAGCGGGTACTGCATCGAATACTTTCAGAGCTGGAGTGTTTTCTTCCATCCGTACAACATGACCTAGCCAGCGTAGCCGCTGTCTTTTTATTCGCTGAACTATGTCAATGTCGTCGTATAAATCGTACAGCTCATCGTTCCATCGTCTGCGGTATTCGCCGTTGCCAATGTTTAGAGGACCATAAATCTTGCGCAAAACCTTTCTCTCGAAAACCCCAAGAGTCGTCTCATCGGATGTTGTCATCGTCCACGCTTCAGCGCCATACATCAGGACGGGAATAATGAGCGACTTATAGAGTTTGATTTTGGTTCGTCGAGAGAGGACTTTACTTTTCAATTGCCTACTCAGTCCAAAGTAGCACCTGTTGGCAATAGTGATTCTGCGTTGGATTTCAAGGCTGACATTGTTGGTGTTGTTAATGCTGGTTCCCAGATAAACGAAATTATCTACAACTTCAAAGTTATGACTGTCAACAGTGACGTGGGAGCCAAGACGCGAGTGCGCTGACTGTTTGTTTGATGACAGGAGATATTTCGTCTTGTCCTCATTCACCACCAGACCCATACGCTTCGCTTCTTTATCTAGTCTGGAAAACGCAGAACAAACGGCGCGGTTGTTGCTTCCGATGATATCAATATCATCGGCATACGCCAGGAGCTGTACACTCTTGTAGAAGATTGTACCCTCTCTATTTAGTTCTGCAGCTCGTATTATTTTTTCCAGCAATAGATTGAAGAAGTCGCACGATAGTGAGTCACCCTGCCTGAAGCCTCGTTTGGTATCGAACGGCTCGGAGAGGTCCTTCCCGATCCTGACGGAGCTTTTGGTGTTGCTCAACGTCAGCTTACATAGCCGTATTAGTTTTGCAGGGATACCAAATTCAGACATCGCGGCATAAAGGCAGCTCCTTTTCGTGCTATCGAAGGCAGCTTTAAAATCGATAAAAAGATGGTGAGTATCGATTCTTCTCTCTCGGGTCTTTTCCAAGATTTGGCGCATGGTGAATATCTGGTCCATTGTAGATTTTCCAGGTCTAAAGCCACACTGATAAGGTCCAATCAGTTCGTTGACGGTGGGCTTTAGTCTTTCACACAATACGCTCGACAAAACCTTATATGCGATATTGAGGAGACTTATACCACGGTAGTTGGCGCAGATTGTGGGGTCTCCCTTCTTATGGATTGGGCAGAGCACACTAAGATTCCAATCGTCAGGCATGCTTTCTTCCGACCATATTCTACAAAGAAGCTGATGCATGCACCTTATCAGTTCTTCGCCGCCGTATTTGAATAGCTCGGCCGGTAATCCATCGGCCCCCGCCGCTTTGTTGTTCTTCAAGCGGGTAATTGCTATTCGAATTTCTTCATGGTCGGGTAATGGAACATCTATTCCATCGTCATCGATTGGGGAATCGGGTTCGCCATCTCCTGGTGTTGTACTTTCACTGCCATTGAGCAGGTCGGAGAATTGTTCCCTCCATAATCCCAGTGTGCTCTGGACATCCGTTACCAGATTACCTTCTCGGTCCCTACATGATAATGCTCCGGTCTTGAAACCTTCTGTTAATCGCCTCATCTTTTCATAAAATTTTCGAGCATTACCCATGTCGGCCAGCTTTTCAAGCTTTTCATACTCACGCATTTCGGCCTCTTTCTTTTTACGTCTGCAAATGCGTCTCGCTTCCCTCTTCAGTTCTCGATATCTATCCCACCCCGAACGTGTTGTGGTCGATCGCAACGTTGCGAGGTAGGCAGTCTGTTTTCTCTCCACTGCGGAACGACAATTCTCATCGTACCAACTGGTTTTTTGGCGTTGCCGGAGACCAATTGTTTCGGCTGCAGCGGTATGCAATGAGTTTGAGATGCCGTTCCACAGCTCCCTTATATCGAGATGCTGATGAGTGCTCTCCGAGAGCAGGAGTGCAAGTCGAGTAGAAAATCGTTCGGCTGTCGGTTGTGATTGCAGCTTTTCGACGTCGAACCTTCCTTGTGTTTGTTGACGGGCGTTCTTTGCTGCACAGAGGCGAGTGCGTATCTTTGCTGCTACTAGATAATGGTCCGAGTCAATGTTTGGTCCTCGGAGCGTACGCACGTCTAAAACACTGGAGACATGTCTTCCGTCTATCACAACGTGATCGATTTGATTGCGCGTGTTTCGATCAGGGGACAGCCACGTTGCTTGATGAATTTTTTTATGCTGGAATCTGGTACTACAGACAACCATATTTCGGGCCCCAGCGAAGTCGATCAGCCTCAGGCCGTTTGGCGATGTTTCGTCATGGAGGCTGAATTTTCCGACTGTTGTGCCAAAGACACCTTCTTTACCCACCCTGGCGTTAAAATCGCCAAGCACGATTTTGACATCGTGGCGGGGGCAGCGCTCATAGATGCGTTCTAGGCGCTCATAGAAAGCATCTTTGGTCGCATCGTCCTTCTCTTCCGTTGGGGCGTGGGCGCAAATCAGCGATATGTTGAAGAACCTCGCTTTGATGCGGATTGTGGCAAGACGTTCATCCACCGGGGTGAATGCCAGGACTCGGCGACGTAGTCTCTCTCCCACCACAAATCCAACACCGAATTTGCGCTCCTTTATATGGCCGCTGTAGTAGATGTCACAAGGACCCACCTTCTTCCGTCCTTGTCCCGTCCATCGCACTTCTTGGACGGCGGTGATGTCAGCCTTTAGTTGTATGAGGACATCAACCAGCTGGGCAGAGGCACCTTCCCAATTAAGAGTCCGGACATTCCAGGTGCATGCCCTCAAATCATAGTCCTTTATACGTTTGCCGTGGTCGTCATCAAAAGGGGGGTTTCTCATCCGAGGCCTGTGTTTCTTATTCACTGGTTATTCGTTTTTATGTGGTGGGTCCCAAGCCCTACGCACAACCGCACAAGCGGGCTTCGCCTTCTCACTTTAGCTCGCCTCCAAACGGATGTCTGTTAGCTACCCAGGGGATACTTGGTCTAAAACCGGAAGTCGTGAGCTGCTTGAGTCATATGCAAAAGAATCGTTCCTGGCCACTCCCAAGTGAATGGCAATCAGAAACTTTCCTCACTTGCGTGAACTTCTACATATGACCCCATGAATTTTCAGAGACCATTTTTATGAAAGAATACTTCTTAAATAGAGCAAATTTGAGACTAAAGCGAAGGGAGTAGATACAGAGTACATAATTATATTTGATATGATTTCTTCAAATAACACATACGGCTTGTATTTCAGGCTAAGATAGCGTTATACAAAACTCTTTAAATGGGATCCATGATTAATTTATGTGCATTTTTTTCGAAATATATTTGTTTTGGAATTTAATTTAATAGTTTTCATTCAGAAACTATTTGTCTAAAACTAGCATTTGTAATATATGAGTGTCTCCAAAAAACGATATAAATATCTGGTACTGATAGCACAGGTGAACGTTTCAGCGTTACGAAATTTATTGATTTGTCATTTTCACCAGACCAAAACAAGAGATCACCAAAACAATTACATTTTTTTTAGAGCGAACAAAATTTTTAGGTGGAGAAATCGTAAATTACAATAATAAAACAACTAAATTAATTATTAAGTAACGTGAATTGAAAATGCCTACAAAGCTTATTAATAGAAAATATTTGAAATATATATGAAATATATTGTCAATGAATATACACATGCTGAGAAAACATGAAATTAAGCTGTGCACTCCACTAATTACGCCACGTCATAAAGCGTAGGCATGCATAATTAGAGTGCAATCAATGAAAATGGTCATATGTAACCGATAAGCATACACCATGCGCTAAGTTACTGAAACCTAAGTAATTTTTAATGAAAATGACCAAAACACGACGAAGCAATGCTTGGAAAATGGAAACTTAATGCGTGCAACGCCGCCAGCCACCAGCATACTTGCAATATATATGCCGTTAATTTGTCTAATTGCATTGCGACTGCTTGTGACGGCATGCAGCAAACGGTGAGGAGTGAGTTTTGGGTGATTGCCAACGTTTTTTGTTACAAAATATATATATTTTTTATAGTTAAAAGCTGACTGGTTATAGGTCGTTCCACTATAGTAAAGCAACTGGCAGCTCGCGCGCCCTAGTCCAAGCTTAATATGCAACTGGTTGAGACATATATATGTATGTGGCTCAGAGTCCATTTTGCAACCTACTTACCTAGTGGCGAGTGTAGGCTGTTAAATGTTGCATGTTGATTGCTTGCCACAACAACTTGCCACTCAAAGTCGAGGAAATAGAATGCACAATGCACGCATGCGCCGTCGATACGACGCACACAAACTCGTGCAACTGCTTTTTTATGCAACTAATCGCTGTGTGTTGTTGTTGTTCTGCTATGCGTGCGCCACAGAGTGACAATGCGCCTGCGTTTGCAACGTCAAATGACGGAGACAAACTGAAAAGCACGCGTGGGTGGCTACAGAAGGTCGTGCTGTTGACTTTCGTTGCAGTGCCAAAAGCGCGCCTGCCTTCAAGTCTTCTATGTGGAAACTGATCGAAAAAAATGCGTCGGAAACGGCTCTGTGAATGAATGCATGAATGAATGAATTTCAGATTTGTAGAGCCACATCGAAATGAAACAACAACAAAAAAGTGCGCTAAATAAATTTCGAGATAAAGTACGCCATCTAAGTGTATGTAAGCACTTTGGGAAGTATGAATGAGCGCAGCGAAAATTTCATAAATGTATGCTACATAGTGACGTTGGTGATTTTTCTTAAGACTTGCGACTCGAAGCTTGCGCATTGTACCCACACACAAAAGCCGGCACTTACGTTTTGGAAAACTTTTTTATTTCACTTTTTTTTTTTTTGGAACGCGATTTATGCCTTCCGCCGGCGCGTAGAGTTGGAAATAGAATCGAGTGCTTTTGAGTGGAGTCCAAAAAAAAAAAAGAAATTGTGCTGCTAGAATAATACTAAGCTGTAGGCACATATGCCTCTCTATATGCATGGATCTGCATTAATTTGCACTTTGAAGTGCTCATCAAAGCGCCTTTGCATGGGCGTTAGCTGCTGCAGTTCTTCTGTAGTCCTCCTGCTATCTTCATTCATATTATGCCACATAAGCCATACCGCATATAAATACTATATGTGTTTGACTTTTATAACTCATTGCATTCGCAGACGTGATTATTTCCGCTTTAATAGCATCTTAAGTTGCGTAGCAAAAAGTGTACTTAAAATAGACACAAATTTGTTTAGTGTGTATGGTAAATTTTGACATTTGAATGGTGTTAAAGGCAAACAGTATAAACAGTGTTATGTATTTGCATATGTACATACATACTATGTGGTCATATAAGCAACGCCACCGTCATCTGACAGCTGACAGCAACGCGCCCATAAAAAATATATTATTAGCACAAATGGGTTGGAGTTGTCTCGCGAATTGTGCAAATCTCTCTCTTAGAAGTTGTGGATTTTTATGGTTTTCTTAGACTTAGTCGACTAATTAATGCCGGAGGAGGATGACATAGGCGAATACGTAAGTGTTAGTGAAATAAGAATAAGAAGAATAAAATATAATAGTTGGGAATTTTAGGGAAAAAGAAGTCTTGAAAATCATAACATTAATTATGCTTTAAGAATATAATAGTTTTATTCTTGCTTCGTTTGATATTTCAGAATATTTGCAAATATAGATTATAATTTCGTACAGAAAGGCACAATACTACAATGTAACTTGTAAACAAATTGAATTCGTACTGTTATATACGCATTTATTTTCTTATTTTACTAAAACTTACTTTGGCACATCTTTTTGTCTCTCTACTTTGACGTAAACATTATACTTGAACGAGGTTTAATTGATATAGTCGTATCTTAATAACATAAAAAGTTGATCTTCTATTAAAAAATTTCTCATTTTCTTACATTCTTACTTCCAATACAACTTTTAAGACGAAATGAAATAATTATTTGACCGATAAAAAATATGTAGATGGCACAGGACCGCAAAGGTCTCATTTACCGACAATGACAGAGAACAATTGGGGAGATATAGTTAAGAATCTTTCATAGTTCCGGGCAATGGATGTTTTCAGAAATTGAAATGGATGAAATTTATCCTCATCAAACTTGAGAAAGAAGCACACAAGTCCAATACTTCATAAAAAACTCCAGTATATTAGGTATCTCCCTTCCGCTTTTTTGTCTTTTGAGTTTCACGGCTATGTATAAGGCGTATCTATACTGGCAATACTATACTTCTTTGAAAGGTCTTGACATAACCTACAAAACGACGCTATGCATGATTAGTTTGGATATTGCGTTCAACAGTTATAGACGTGTAAACTAACGCCGAAATTCGCGCCATTTTAAAGTTTTCCTTCGTTAAAGGCAACTCCGCTAGAGAAACGTTCCGTGAGATTAATGGTGTTTTGGGCGACGGTACTCAATCACTTCGAATTGCGGATGAATGGTTTCGACGATTCAGAGCGGGTGAAAGCGACACCAGGAAGCATTTTGAAGCGGATAGTGACTCGCGACCGGTGAATCGTCCCAAATTGTTGTCAAGCCGGGATTGACGTCGTGATCGAAGGCCGGTGAATCGTCCCAAACAGTGGCCAAGTCGGGATTGACGGCCAGGAAGGTTTTGTTGTGTGTTTGATGGGATTGGAAGGGAATCATCCACAATTAGCTGCTCCTATATAGTCAGGCGCTTAATTCTACCATCTACTACGAACAACTGGACCGCCTGAAGCAGGCGATCGACCAAAAGCGTCCAGAATTGGCCAACAGGAAGGGTGTAGTGTTCCACCAGGACAACGCCAGATCACACACTTCGTTGATGACTTGTCAAAAGCTACGAGAGCTCGGATGGGAGGTTTTATTGCATCCTCCATATAGCCCGGACATAGCGCCAAGTGACTATCACCTGTTCCTGTCCATGGCGTACGCTCTTGGTGGTGTAAAGTTCAACTCAAAAGAGGCTTGTGAAAAATGGCTGTCCAAGTTCTTCACCAATAAAAAGGGGAGCTTCTACGAGGGGGGTATTAAGAAGTTGCCGTCTAGATGGAAACAGATTATCGAACGAACAGCGCATATTTGAACTAAATTCGATCACTGTAACACTTTGAATAAAGAGCAAAAAAGCGGAAGGGAGATATAATATATGGCTTACAAAACACTAAAAAGTACTTGCTCAGAAATATTATTCACCTGACATACGTAGCGAGTTCAAAAAATAACGGGAATTGTAAAATTTAAAATTTTCTACCTCGTATACATATAACCTCACCTTTTTATAACCTAAATTTTTGCAGTAACTGCAACCGAATACTTTCAATTGGTGAATATACTCAGGGTTATGAAATTAGTTATAGTACGAGATATCATTAAAAACTTAAAGATAAAGATTTTTTAGAATTCCTCACAGTAGAAAAATATGTGAGAGTCTTTCAGACATGTAAATACATACTTTCTATAAAATCTACAAGATAATAACATACAGTAAGTGAGTTAAAATATTGATGATAGATTATATCTAACAACCCCTTTCCTGAAGGCAAACAGTCAGCATATACCCAATATTATCAGCATCGATTTATTCGAAGGTAGCTCTTTATTTTTCCCTTTTTACTTCCTGGTTCTAATAATTTCACTACGGTACTATGCTAAACAATAATAGGCTGTAACGAAATACTACCGGACTACCTAACTACTTTTTTGTGGAAATTCGTTAACAAAAATATAGGGCTCAGAATTATCAATAGACGGTAATATTTTTGAGCTACTAACTGTGCTAATGAGAGCCACTTTCTAACATAAATATTAATATAGAATGATTTTTAAGTAAATTTACAAGAATTTATATTTATATTTATATTTAGTAAAATCATTGACCTTCTTTGAAGTGGGAAATCCTACTACACTACTGGAAAAAATTAAGGGATCAAATAAAAATTCCAAATGGTTGGGCAAATTTCAACAGGCCGTAACTTCGAAAGAAATGGACAACCTTTTGTCAATGCGAATATTGTTGCACGAAACTTCCCCAATCGCAAACAACTTGTTCCTTAACTTGTTTTTTTTTAGTTTTAAATTTAAGCTTTTTCTGGAGCAAAAATGTGGAAAAGCTAAGAAGAACGATTTTTTTCTGATTTTTTTAAATTATGAGTTTTTCAGAGCAAAAAACGTGATCCTTTAATTTTTTCAAAAATTTGATCGAGTGAAACAAAAAAACGGCTGGCTGGTTTAATTTGATTTTTTTTTGTAGGGTTTTTGTGGACATATTGAACTGTAAAAGGCACACTTAACATTAGTGGTTTCCTCAATATTTTCGATCTAGCGCTCGATTTTCCAAAAAACCACCAAAAGCCCTTTTTTGGTTACATTTTCAAATTCATGTGACAATAAGAAAAAAAAAATTTCGGAAAAGCAATGGCTAGTCGTTATTGAGAATTCATTCGAGTTCTTGAAACCCACCTTTAACTTTCTGTACGATCATTGGTTGCTGAGATATCGACAATCAAAGACAAAAGGATCCTTTTCCATTTGAAGACCGATATCTCGGCGAGAAGTGGACGTATCGAGGTGTTCAAAAAACCAAATTAAAGCTAAATGAACAAAGTATCCGATCCTTATAGTGGTTAAGCTAAAAAAAAAATTGTCCACGCCCGTAGACCAAAAAAGAAAACTAAAAAAATTTGAAAATTTTTTTGTTGCTGGTTTTTCTACGATTACTCAAAAACCGCAGAGGTTAAAATTTTTTAAAGTTCTAATCCAAAAACTAGACACTTGGAGCTATAATTTCCTTCTTTATCGATTTCTTGTACGACCATTTCTTTCGAAGTTACGGCCTGTTGAATTTTGCCCAAAAATTTGGAATTTTTTTGATCCCTTAATTTTTTCCAGTAGTGTAAATTCAAATAACTTCTTGCATACCTGAAATTCCTGAAATATTATTATTGAACACTC
Source organism: Zeugodacus cucurbitae (assembly GCF_028554725.1). NCBI lineage: Eukaryota > Metazoa > Arthropoda > Insecta > Diptera > Tephritidae > Zeugodacus > Zeugodacus cucurbitae. The sequence continues at coordinate 57,348,768 of NC_071671.1, forward strand.
CCAAAATAAAATAAAAAAATCGAAGTTTAAAATATTTCTCAAAGAATTTTCACTTTCCTGCAAGCAGCCCATCCAACCATATCCGGTTCATTGGTGACGCAGCGCGCTTGCGCATACGCACCGTTTACAACAAATTAAAGAGGCTAATATTACATGTATAACTTTTAGTTTCGTTCACGGTAACACCGTTTTCCATTTCATTATTACAATATGATTTTTATTATTATTAATTTTCTGAAAGCAAAATGCCACAACGGTTTTAAAAGCAAAACAAAAAAATATGAAAAAAACACAGTTTTACATGTAAAGTTGTTGTAATCTGCGTGTACACATATGCATGACTCACGGTAGCTAACGGTGTCAGGCTCCATACAACTGACGTGCGCTGTGTTTCTACTGATGTTCCTCAAACTCAAGCGCGCTGCCCAACCAAGTTCACCCAAGCTCAACCGGCGACAGCGTGCAGCGTGAGGCGTTGTCATCTGCCTGTCGCCTGTTGCCGCGACTGCGCGTATCCGCCCGTTAAACACGGCGGCCGCATTCCGTTGCAGCTTGTTGACTTTCTTGCTGCAGCTCACCGTTTACGATTTGCTTATTACATACTGGTGACTGCTTTGTTGTTGTTTTTGCGCTTTTATCAGCGTGCAATTGCGTGCTGACGTTGGTCCATTCCGTCCGTCCGTTCGCTCGCTCATCTGTGCGTCAATATGTTTGTCCCTCCGTCCGCTCAACTCAACAGCTAAGGTTTCAATTTCTAGTGAAAGTTTTTTCTGTGCTTTTGGAGGCTGTTACACACGTGTTTGTTTGTTTATATGCATGTTGCTGCATCATGTTGCAATGCGTTAAATATACAAAATTGTGTACTTACAAAAACTTAAAATGTTTTTTTTTTTCATATTTTTTTTTTTTTGTTTTTTGAACTTCAACTGTGTTTCTCCACTGACTTATCAGAACTTTCATTTCATTTCCGATTTCTTCATTTTTCAACAACAAAAAAATGCAAGTGACCAATAAAATTTATTGTTTATGATTTTGTATTTGTTGTTTTATGTCTCACTTCTTTTGTTCGCCACTGATTTACGATGAGTTGACATGTTTGTCTTTCTTCATTAAGTCTCTTCTTTCACCATTCTCATGGGTTTGAGTAATTGTTGTGCGGCCTAAAGGTGTTGGCGTCGTTGCATTTATTTTAATTTTTATTCTCTTGTTGCATTTTAATAAAGTATTTATGATAATCTTATTAGCAGTAAATCAGTTATTTGATTATTGTTGTTAATAGTTTGTTATTTTGAAAGATTGTTTTGATTTTTAGCTGAGCTTATTAACGGTAAAGGAAAGTCGGAGTACATGAAATATTGCCAGAAGCTTTAGGTTGTAGTTAGAGGATTAAAAAATGAATAATTACTTTGTTTAAACAATTTTAGAAATATTTAGGAAAGAACAGTTAGATGGCATGAGAAGATATAAAGAAGCTAGATAGAAGTAAAAAATTACTGTGTGAGAAAAATACACGCTTTCACTGTTAGGATTCGAAAGCAATTCTCGAGAGATTTGAGATTTGTCAATGAGAGATGCTTTTCTAATTTCTTCTCAGTCCAACTTTTTCTATCAAAAATATGGTTTTTAAATTTTTACAATTATCAGACCCCACATAATTTACTGTTCAATTTATGAGGTGTTCCTTTTCACACGGCCAAATTAATTGATCAATTAAAAATTTGTTTGAGAAACCAGTTTTTGTCGTTCACACTGCTGGCTTCTCGATAATCGATCAGTTGTTATACATTTTTGTTTTTGCTTTTCATAAGAAGTTGGTAACATTCATCAGCTGATTAATATTTTTAGCAGCGACATCTACCGTAGCTTTTTTATCAAAAAAATACAGCCAAAACAAATACGGCCTTTGTTGCGAAGTTGCATTTGATTTTCAACTCGATTAAAATTCAATTAAAAAATTAATGTAAGAAAATTAGTTTTTATTTTGTATGTTAATCGATCTAAATTAGCGTTTTAATCGAGCAAAGGCCGGTTAATTGATTAATTAGCTTCTGTGTGAAAAGGCTATAACTCACCACTCACTAATGACCTCAATAGTATTCATATTGAATTAGTGGACATGAGTTTCCTTGAGAACAAGAGATTCTCACTTAATCTCCAGCGTAATTATTTTCTAAAAAATATTTTTATATTTTTAAGAACCATTTTGTGAAATTAGTTGAGATGTGGAGCTTTCTTTTCAAAAGTTTGGCTTGTCTGTTCAATAATGATTATTAGTGGTTATCATTATTAAGAAGTATTTCTTAGAATTAAAAAATTATCATTTTGATAAAAAATAAACTGATTATCACTTCAGCTTAAAAGCAAGCCCCCAATAATTTATTGGGGTTCAAGCCTATTAGACTGTGAGTCAGATTCATACATTGATATCCCACATAAAATCACTGTCCATATTTTTCTTACATGGAAACAAGCTCCAAAAAAAGCTCTTACAAAAAGAAGTAGTAAATTACAATCGGATCTCGATGACCTCTTTTTATATCTTTAAGTTTCATACTCCCTGATCTTAAAGATTTTTTACTTATGTATAACAATTTTGAATGATAATAAAAAAGATATATCCATTGGGATTATTACATTCTTGATAATAAATCTTGTAAAAGTCATTGCCTAAGGTCAGAGGTCATTAAAGTTTGGTGTCTGACACTCTTCCGTTGAAAGTTCTCAAGAATCAATAACACTGTTTCGAAGCCGAACTAGAAGTTCTGCAGTAAATCAAGGCTAGAAAAACAAATCTGCTATACTAATGCCGATACATTGTCTGAGAACTCAGTGAGTCTAATAAAGAGTATTTGGAAATTATACAGACCGAAACGATACGTTGGAATTTCGAAAATATTCGCAGTATCGTTTAACTGTTAGAGGAAATATTGATATCAACACATATCAAGATTTGAAATCGTATTTATAGTCGTTTAAATGTTTATACATCTTCTGAATGAAATATCTACGAAGTAGGAAGCCGGAAGCTGAAGACGATCGGGACTTAATATTGTCGTCAAGTAAAATTTTTGAAGTCTTTGGAGTTTTATTAAACAAAAAAATTCTCATTGAAGAAATTTCGGTCTTTTCCAGTTAATATTTATAGAAAAAAATATATATTTTAAAAATATTTCCTAGCTTTCAAGGCTTACTATGGAACCTCACATTCATTATTTATAAGAACTCAACTCAAAAGTTCAATACAACAACACGCACACAATGCATTTGCGCTAACTCCCAACAGAAGTGTGACAGCAAAAGTTGTGCAATCGCAAGAATGTTACACAAAGAAGAAGAAGACTTCAATAAAGACTACACATAAAACTTAATTCAATTAAAAGTGCAGAGTTGAGAGCATAAGTGCAACAACAACAACAATAGAACACAAATGAATGGAGAATATTACAAACAACAACAAAAGCAACACACGCATGTGTCATATTAGTCACCCGAAGCCAATGAATTTATGGCAAAGTAAACACGCACACAACCAAATAAATCGACATACAAACATACATAAATATAAAGAAGCTCACCTACATACATAAATTCACAGCTCTACGGACAATTTGTATCTAGTTTAGATAAGCGCAAATAGAACAAAACTAAAAGAAAATAAAACTGTCGCCAGCGCGCTTATCAGCAGCGTTTCGAACATTTTGTACGAGCATTAAGTAAGTGAGTAACTAGCGTGTGTGGTTGTTGTTGTCGTATTTAAGAGCTACAACTAAATTGCAATTCGTTGCGCCACTTATGGTGGTATTATGTAAATTTTATTCAAAGCAAAGGAAGAAAAAGGTGAAGGAGAAACACTTTTGTATTGAATGAAGAAAGAAGCATGCTTTTGAGTAGAAAGAAGTTGAAGGCGAACGCTGTGAACACTCAATAGAATGTTGTACTATTAAAAGATTAAAATCAAGTGGGGAAAACAGATGCTCTGCGCTGAGGACACTTAAGGTAGAGAATGCATGTGGCATGCCACAAGCCAAGCAAGAAATATATTTAGATGTATTTGTGTGTGCCTGCGTAAGCGCAACAATCAACATTGTGACACCAGTTGGGGTCATTGGCGGAGGCAAGTCACAAATATATGTATGTATATAAAGATCAAATAAAGCTAAAAAAGCAATTGCAGTGCTATGAACGAGAATTTTCTGTTCTTATTGACTTTTTGTTGTATTTTTTATTAGAAAATGTTGTGTGTATGACGTTGACCCTTGGGCCTATGAGTAAACAGTCGCACAAAACAAATACAAGTGAGCACATACATGGTAGGTTGGATCTCTAACAACGGCTTATTGACAGCGGAAATATGATGTGGTGTCAAACAAGACGCGCACGAGCTGCACACATACACTCATATATACACATTTACATATATCTATGTATATAGCACTCGTGTGTTATTAATTTATCGGAGGTATTTAAGTAAATTTAAACTTAAATGAAGAATGAAGCAGAAGCAACCAAAAATTTAAGAGTTGAGGAAATAATATTGCATTATTACAATTTCTTGTAATTTAGAGCTAATTATTATTTTAATTTTATAAGTTGAAGTATTTTTTATATTATTTTCAATATATTTAGAATGTGATATTAAATTTCATAAAATTAAAAAAAAAAATTTTCTGAAAATAAAAAATTAATATAAAAAAAAAATACTTTTTTTATAAATATAAAACAATAATAAAAGAATATATTTTTTCTTCTAACTAAAAAATAATAACATTAAAAAATATATATTTGTTTCTAATAATACAAAATTAATTAAAAAAATATATATTTTTTTTCCAAATATAAAAAATTAATATTAAAAAATATATGTTTTGTTCTAAATAAAAAAAAAATATTTTTTTAATGTTACTTTTTTTAATAGTAAGTTTTTATAATAATTTTTTATTAAATATATTTTTTGTTTTTGCACATTTTTTAAATAAAAATTATTTCTAATAAAAAAATATATTTTTTTCCTACAGTCCAAGGATCATTGAACCTGAAAAAGGAAACCTTCAACTCTGCATTAACGTTGTTTATCAAAAAACCTACAAATATGTGTGTGATATCAGGCGAATGAAAGTTAAATGGCATTTATTTAAAGAAACTATTTACAAAATATATCGAATTTCATAAATTTCGTAAACAAAAAAGAGCCTAGCAATGTAGGTCTTATTAAATAAGCAAAGAAACTGACCCTTGGACTTGAAAGCGGACATTGACAAGCGCAGATAAGGCGTAAAGGAAAGTGGAAATGAAGAAAAATGTGATACTGTGAAATATTTACTTAATGCTATATGTATATCTATGTACATATATGTATGTATGTATATACAAGTGGGTATACAGTGCTTTCAGTTTAAAATCATAGATTTTTTTCTGTTTTTCTTAAAGTAAAGTAATGAAATACACGACGTTTCACTTGTGCTATAGAACACAAGTGGAGCATGAAATTGATATCAAATTCTATATGTGTTCGTACTTCTGTTTTATATACATATGTGTGTGAGTGTTGTGGCATTATCAATGACCGTTAAATGGACGCAAGTGAAGCGAGGGATAAAACAAGTGAGAGAAAATGAGAAAAAACTGCTACTAGAATATTGTGGTAATGAGAGTAGAATAAAAACTACACAAGCGAGAGGGGCAGCAGATAAAAGTACCAACAAAAAACAACCAGACAAATAAAGAAAGGCAGTAAGTCAAGCAATTGTGGTGGATATAGAGAAGTTGTAGAAGACTAAATAGTGGAAGTGGAAGAAGTGTTTGAGCTGCCAAAGCAAAGTTGTTCTATAGCTCTTTATATGTATGGCTGTGCATATGTGACATAAATCGACAGCGATCCAATCATAATGTCACTGCAACTGTCAGCAACATTTGGATATGTTCTCTTTTGACAGGTCGAGGGTACACATATGTATATATAACATTGTATGTACTTCTACATAACCATTTGTAGTGAGTTGCACTGCAGTCAAAAATCAATTAAGTAAGTCAAATAACAAATGTCGTGGCATTTAATGAATAGAGCTTTAGATTTTTCTTTTAGTGGTGACTTTAATAAGCAGCAAAAAATATAAAAGAAAAAGAAAGAAAAAAGCCAAATGTGGGTATAATGGAATTATAAAGAATGTTTATGTCAGGAACAAATAAAAATACCCAAATATAGATTTAAATATCTCTAGAAATCGATTTCTGTGTACTAATACCCTCATAGAATATAATCAAATGCAGTGGCGTACTATGAACGTGTGGAACTTAAAAACTAGGAACTCTATATATGTATGTACAATGTTTCAACATTTTGAAACTAAAAATAAATATAATTTTCGACAAAATAATATCTGGCACTTCCTAAAATGATTATATTAAATTTATAAAAAAAAATTATATTTTTTTATTAAAACCTTTTTTAAAATTTTGCTTAAATAAATCCAATAAAAGAATTTCTTGTATCACTAAAAATAATTAAACAAAAATATAAGAAAAATTAAATATAATAATATAAAATAAAATAAAATAAAATAAAATAAAATAAAATAAAACAAAATAAAATAAAATAAAATAAAATAAAATAAAATAAAATAACATAAAATAAAATAAAATAAAATAAAATAAAATGCAATAAAATAAAATAAAATAAAATAAAATAAAATAAAATAAAATAAAATAAAATAAAATAAAATAAAATAAAATAAAATAAAATAAAATAAAATAAAATAAAATAACATAAAATAAAATAAAATAAAATAAAATGCAATAAAATAAAATAAAATAAAACAAAAAAAATAAATAAGTATAATAAAAATAAATAATTGAAAAATAAATAATTTTTCATTAAATATAATTTTACTTTTATTATTTTTTAATTAAAAAATTAAGATTTTGATGCAGAAAAAATATTTTTTTTTATTATTATTTTATTTATTGAAAACAATATTTTATTATCCTTTTTTTATTACAATTTTTGAAAGAAAATTTCGGTGTACTACTAAACTATAAGAAAATAAATGTAAAAAATATTAAATTTAGGTGAGGTCAGAAGATTTTTTTTTTACATTTTATTTTTATTACTTTTTCTATTTAAAAATATATAACAAATCAAATTTAATTTTAAAGGTAAAAATATTTTTTTTTTGTTTAGAGAAAATAAAATTTCTTATACCAAAATTATTATAATATTGTTTTTATTTATTTATTGAAACAAATTTATAAAAAAAATTAAAGCAAAGAATTAAATATATTCTAGAGAAAAACATTCTATATTTAGTTAAATTCTTTGGAATGAGCACTCGAAACACCATAAAAGCACGTAAACGCATTAATATGCGTCACTTCTGACCAAAACCCCACTTGAAAGCACTTGAAAGAAAGCGAAAATCAGAGCGAATTTTAATATAAATAACAACAACAACAACAAGTGTGTGCATGTAGATTAATTTGTAAGTATGTCTGTGTGGAAAATTATTTTTAAACATTTTTTTCCAAGAACTACTTCACGTAAAGGCCAATGTTTTGAAGATATGCTGTTTTTGGAAGTCTTCATGCTATTTCTATTTACATTCACGTACAACAACTTTCAAATACAGCAACAAACAAACATACATACATATATTTTTATAATTGTATATAGACACATTTGTGAGGTTAAAGAAAATGAAAGAAATTGATGGCCACAAAGAATCATTAATAAAAGCTTTAAGCCCAAGCGGGAAAAAAATAATTTTTTTCGTAATCAATTACATTAATACCGCTGGAAATGATCGGCAGGCTTTTTATATTGCCAATCAAGTGATCGACATCTGCTTATGGCCACAATGACTCAATCGGTCGAGCATATATGAAGAACTCATGCTTCTGAGCAAATTAATCGCGATAAATCTCATTACATCAGAATCTGTTGAATTAATGTAAGAATAATGAAAATAAAAAAATATAAAATTTAAAGATAAAGAAGGCAAACAAGCTAAAAGGTTCAGCTTCATTGCGCTTTCAAGCGGCGCTGTCAATATGGGTTAGCATAAACACACAGAATGTATGCATGTAGATATGTATGCAAGAAGACAGGCCTTTGGCTAAATCCATTAAGAGATGAATTAAATGGAAGAACGGCTTAAAAGCCGCAAAGCATACAACGAATTAACAGTTAGTTGCAGCAACACAGCTTCAAACCCGAGCGAGCGACCAGGCTGTAATGGAAATGGCAGTGAGGCGCAGCGTGGCGTGTGGCAAGACGTGAGGGCGCACATGGCATGGCGACAGCATAAAGACAAACAAACATGTGCCGCAAAAGGGAAATGACCGCAAAAGCATGCGAAACTAAAATCAAAGCAGAATACTCGTACTCGCATATAACAACAACAACAAATACAATCACAACAAATGTGCATGGCAACAACAACAACAATGTATATGGCTGTAATAATGAAAACTGCCAGCAATGGCGCAACAAACGCCGATGACAATAACCTTAAGACAACAAGCAACAACAACAACAACAAAATGTTGAGAACAACAATCGGTTGGCAACAATCGGGCTCCTCCAGGCGCAGGGAGGCACATACAGCACATTGTCTCCACAATGCTATAATAAGAACACACGATAATGAAAAGAAAACAACAACAACGACAACTACAACAGCAAATGAAGCGTATCTTCGAAAACAAAAGCAACGTTTGGAAAAAAATGCAAAGAACCTTATTAAGTGAGCCAAAAGCGGATTTCGGCATAAATTTGCCGTTTGCTAAGCGCAGCACAGCACAGCATTCCTGCTTCCCGTTGCCCATGCTGTGTAGCGCGTTGCGCATGCGCCATGCACCGGTACGTTGCATGTGACTCAGACTCGCACGCGCACGACACAGCGTGATGGTGTCGGTGATTTGCAGTGCCCTGCTATATTTTATGTTGCCCAAGCTATAAATTGCTGTTCGATACAATGGATTTATTTTTTCCAAAGTATTTTGAATGGTTTTTCGGGATTCTTTGAAATATGTGTTTCTTTTGAAGTCATTAAAAGTGGACGAAATATTTCAGAAAATGTTTGTTTATATATTGAAATATCAGAAAGGAGTTTCAAGGTTCACATTTAGAAAAACTTAGGGTGAGGGACATATATATATCCTCCCCTTAACTAATCTTATAATCATGGAGATTTGTTAAAGACTTCTTTTGAAATAATTACAACTTTTTTTAGGACAAATTAATTGAATATGGGCTTTATTAAGTCCAAAATAAAAGTGACTGCTTGAAACCTAAGTTTTTCGATGTGTCCTCATTAAGGTATCAAAATCATCCTTCTCAACGAAAGCAAAAGGTCTAGTGTAATCTAGTCTAGCAAACAAGTGATTATATCTAGCTCAAGGTTTCAACATAAGAATTTCTTCAAACCAAATAGCTGTAGATTATATAGATAATTTAGATCCAAAAAATTAGGACCAAGCTTAAATAAAGGAATTTTAGACGATCTGAAGCCAACATTAAATATTATTGAAGGCAATAATACTCTAGGTAACTACTGCGTCATTACAGTTATGAAACCACGTCTAGCAAAACAAAGCTCAATTCAAGTACCACTCTTGCGTGCTGAGAGCAATGTTCTCAAAATCGATTGAAGAGATCAGTAAGACCATATTGCACGTAGAATACTTAGATCGATTTTCAAATAGTTTAGATGAAAAGTTGATTAATTCTAAAGCAATAACAACAACAACAGAAAAATAGACTTATTATTCGTTCAAAGAAATTAAAGCCTGAATGAGTACAATCGGCTTGAGACACTGTCAGAGAGAAAAAAGTAGGAAAATTTGTTTACATAATAGGAACATTAAACTGAATTAAAAAACACCTACAGCACCTATCCCCACAAATAACACTGCTCAATTTCCTCTACTTTAACTGCAATTGTTTTTATTACTTAAAAAAACAAAAATTGGTCACTAAAGGGTTAAATACTTAAAAGAGTTCTTCTTTAGTATTAGATTCATTTCGATTTAAAAAAATATATATTTTTTTTAACTCAGAGTCAAATATGTATAACTTCCATACGCTTAAGGCAGTAGTCTGCTTTAGACGCCGAAAAAAAAACGTTTTTTAAGCAATTTTTTTGAAAGAGAAGGAAATTATTGCGCTAAACGGAATTTTAAGACGATAGTGTACTATATTTAAGGCTTAAAAAACCATATTTATTATTAAAAAATATTGAAATTTTTTCAAATTTGTAAGTATTTTTCTGGAGCGCCTGGAGTCTGCACTTGTAAATCGGTGCCGGTGATGGATGCATCTGAAACAGTTGAACCAAATTTTTTTTTAATTTTTATTTTACTTTTTTAGTTCAAACAGAAGATAATTTAATACTGAAGCTAGATCACTTTGGTTTTTTTAGATCGGACATATATTATTTTTGCTATCGCCGGCACCGTTGTCTAACACTTGTGAAAATGAAAACTCGAGAAAACGCGCTTTAAAATTTTCGTCTAGTCTGCCTAAGCATTCGCACCTGCTCGACGCTCGGCCACTAAAACTGCTCTAGCTTCGAAAATATGTCGAATATGTCGGCCTCTGGAATTTTAAAGACATATTCTTGGATAGTTTTGGAAGAGATTTAAAACAAAACAAAAAAATCGATTTTTTTAAGCCTGTAAACTGCCTTAATTGTTAAGACAAAAGTTCCTTTGAGATTTTAATATTTTAAAATTATTTCTATTATAGATATTAACATTTTTTTAAATTTATCAGCACTTTCTAACACATCCTATTGTATTTGATTAATGCCTTTGTTGCATTCGCCAGAGTTCTCTGGGGAGCCACACCTAAACAACTCTAATTATTTTTGCAACAGCACCAAGCAACTAACAAGCAGAAGACACCTTGATATATATAACTGAGTATGTAACTTGCATTTGCAGCACTCCCCACCAACCCCTCCTTACAACACATTGGTTGGCACAGCAGCAGCGTGTAGCGCTATCATTTATGGTAAATGCGTCAAACGCCTTTGGCAAAAATGCCACAAACAAAAGTTAAAGAAAAAAAAAACAACAATAAAATTGCAGAAATGCAAGTAGGAAGAGCAGTGAGCTATGCGCTAACTATGCCACAGAGAGTACATCTTCTATATGCAATATATTTATTTTTCTATATTTATATTTATTATATACATATATGTACATATATATTGTATAAAAGATATGCAATTGCTGTCTTACCAAAAAAGTCCTCCCAACGTTCCGAGTCGTCTGATTCTATATCCATTTTGGTGTTGTGACTCAAACTGCTTGTCGTCGCTGAAAATGTAGTCGGTTTGTTGTGTATATTATGTTGTTGTTATTGTTGCTCTACACACTTAGTTTTCTATATATTTGTTGTATTCACTGATTTGTGATTTGTTAGATTGTGTGGAAATATTTTATATGGCATACATTGACAGTAGAGCAGCTACGTTGTTGCGTTCCTTATTTTTTTATTATTATTTCTTAAGCTGTTGGATTGTTGCACTTATGCGTTTTTGTTGTTGTTGTTTCTAAAACTTTTTTATTTTATTTTTTCGATTCTCTTGTTTGATAAAAGGCACGACAATGTTGCTATTTACTTTTGTTGTTGTTTTTTATTTTGTTTGTTGTTGTTGTTTTTCAAACTTTTTTTTAATTTTCTTGTGCGTTTTCACACACTTTACTGTGTTTATTTTTTTTTAAATATTGTTGTTGTTGTTTTGTTTTTATTTTCCTTGTTGTTGTTGCTGTTGTTTGTTACCTTATTTAGTTACATTGATAGCTCAACATTTTCTAAGAAGAATTTACGCCGCAACACTTTAAGCCCATTTGTAGTGATTTTCAATTATTTTTCCTTCTGCTCTTTTCGCTCTTCTTCAGTCTATCTAGCAGTGTCTGCGCTTATATAAAACTTAGTTGCTTCTGATTCTTTTCGCACAGTGGCACACACGTTCATTGATATTAATGCGCTTGAACGAGTGCAGTTTCAGACGCATTTGAAGACACAAACACACATACACAGAAGTGCATTGAAGTATGCAGCTTAGAGCACGTTTATGGGCAAACAATGTGCCATCCACTTTTCTACTGTCTTTGAAGCTGGGATTTGCTGTTAGCTTGTTTGAAGTATTGATTTTATTCCCACAATTGGTAGCTGATAGTTGTTTGTTTGTATGTTTGAGAGACTGCTTTAGAATATTAGAATTCAACACGTTGCTCTACCAATCACTTCCTCCTCCACTCTCTAGTATATAATCAGCAATTCAGTTGGACCAGTGCGTATACGCAATCAGGAAAATACAACAAAAACAAACACTGTTTTATGTATAAAAATTTTCGCAATTTTTCGCAAACAATATTATTGTGCAATAACAACTACTACACTGCGAGTACGCCATTTTATTAATTGTTATTAACAACGACACGACTTCAAGGGCAACTGGAACTGATTGCGGATATTAAATGTATTTTACGACTTGACTAACTTGACTTGCAGGCGCTTTTCAACTTTACCAACTGGTTCACCAGTTATTTCTTTATCGACAGTTTGCTTTGTGTTCGAAGTCACCGTTGATAAGATAGCAGCAAGCAAGGTAAGCGTTGGCAATTTCGTGACTGCTGGGGAATATTTGGAAAAAATTTTTGTTAAAATTTTTTTTTTCGCAATTCTTATAATATTTTAGTGTGTGTATTTCTTTATATTTTTTAACACCAAGAAATTGCATGTAATCGAATTGCTTTGACAAGCGCTTAATTTACACGCTCGTTTAACTCGCTTAAATGTATATACGTGCTAACGGTGCTTTTATCTTATCACCAACATGCAAGGGAAGTACTTTGGAGATAATAAATTTTATTTGTGTTTCGCTTTTGTGCAGAAGCGACTTATATGGCGAAAGAAGGTTAGCAAGCTTGCAAAGAAAAGTGCATAATTTTCTTGTTGTTGTTTTGGAACGTTTTTTTAACGAATTTCTGTTAGTTGTAGGCAGAAAATGTTTCATGAAAAGTTTTAAAATATTTGTTGTTGTAAAATTTATTTATTTACTTTTGTTGTTGTTGTTTTTTTGAAACGCTTTTTTAAGCAATTTCTGTTAGTTTTTAGCAGAATGTGCTTTTCATGAAAATTTTCAAAAATGTTGTTGTTTTTGTAATTTTTAGTTAGTTAATTGTTTGTTGTTGTTATTGTAAAGCTGATTTAGTTACTTTTATGGTTTTTAAGCTCCACACTTATTATCACAAAAAAAAACAATTGACAACAAAAACTTCAATAAGCCGCAACTGCAATCACACACACCTTTAACAGAATTTCCCCTCACTCCCTTCTTCTGCTGCTTCACTAACGCAAATGCTCTCTGTTAAACTGTCTTTCCGCTGCTCACTTCTTATTAGTATTATTATTTATTGTATTTGTTGTTGTTATTGTTGTTGTGCTTCTTAGAATCGTACGATGAGTAATTGCTTTCAGCCGTTGTTTTTGTTAGCGTTTCAGCCGCTTATTCAGTTAAACACACGCGCACACACAGCGAAGCTCTTTGTAATCAGCACCGCCCAGCTGTCGATCAAACGGCTAATTTAATTACAACAACAATAAATAATAATAATCAATTCGAACAATAAAGTTCGCTCGCTAAGTTGTTGTGATTTTGTTCGAAACTATTGTACGAAGAAAATATGGATTCAAAACGAAATGAAAAATATACGCACGAATTTGTTTTTGTTTTTGTTTTTGCTCTTGATGTTTGACATTTGAATTTAAACAATTGCAGCAAAGCTTGCGTGTTGTTGGATATAACTGTAAAGTAGTTGAATGTGGAGATTGGCGGTAGTTTGCAATATTTTTTTAACAATTTTTTATTTTGCTTTTGTTCTTCTTGTTGTTGTTGTTGTCACGCATAAATTATATGTTTGACATTTCACTTTTATTAAAATTTTTTTATTGTTTATTTTTCCTTTTACTTTTCCTTTTCACATTTCACCGAATTTCGCACACTTTGAAGTCACATTCTGCCAATGCAAATTACAACAACTAAATATAATTACAAAGCAATTATTTTACCGTTAAATCGCATATTTATTAATAAATTATTTTTATTATTAACATTTCATTGCAATTAAATCATATTAATTTCCGCCTGACTTACAAGCGTCACTTCTTAAGAAATTTTTTGTAACCATTTAACCGCCGAACTGACTCATTCATGCGACGCTCGAAAGAAAACTGAATTCAATTTGAGCATTTTGCTCCCTTGAATGCCCCCAAAAACAAAGCCAGACCAAGCAGCCCACTAAGCAATACAGCGAAGCAAGCAAGCAGTCAAGCAATTGTGCGAGACGCGCGTTCGATCGTGCCAAAGTATCTGATATCTCAGTTGGTACACTTTGACTCCCCAGCCACTACATATCTACCAGCTACTTGACTACAGTTAAACAGCAATGCAACATATGCGTTGCAACATGTTCGCTACGACAGGTAAGCGCCAAACGAAAGAGAGAGAGCGAACGAGAGCGTGTGTGTGAGAGCGTGAACTTGGAAGTCACTTGTGTGTGTATCTTTTTATCTTTTCGTTACATATTGTGTTAACTGATCTTATCAGCCTGAGTGTGTTTGGCTGTGTAGTGGTGCGCAATCGTAGGGAGCTCATCAATAATTAGTGTGATTTATTTCCCACTGATAAGCGTTTAAAGAAGGCCCTCTGAATGATACGTGTTCTTATAAATTATTGTTAACAGAAGAAAAGTGGAAAGGCAAGTTTGAATTCTTGGTAGTACTTGTATTAATCGATGATCGTGTTGAAATAATTAGTGCTTTTGTTGGATAATTTCTTATGAAATTAGATCTGGTATTAGTAACATTTGATTACAGCGGAATAGTTTTCTTTATACTGCCATAGAGTGCGATCACCATGTACTATTGAGTTAGTTAGTGATAAATATGTGTGGCTAAAGAAACAACCTTTTTCCGAAGTGTTAAAATATTAATAGGTTCGGCGTTTGAGATCTGGCCTCTCTATCTATCCTTTAATGTAGTACATAATATAATCAAAATAAACCAAGTAATTGTTATCACTTTAAGTTGGAGCAATGATCATTCACTGTTCGGCATGATTTAGATCACATTCTGAACGGTTTCCTAAAATGCTTCGGCACTATTATATTCTCTTCTTTGAACTTTTCTTATAACTTATAACAAAAGGAGCTTTCCAGAAATCTTTAGCAATGTTTCAGGTTACATCTTCTGTGTAACCAGACAAACCGAATTTGAACCAAAGAGATTCATAAATATTGCTTTTGGCAATGTACATTAAGTTAGTGAAAATACTATTTTTATTTTGAGAAAACTAAGCATTTTTTCTGGTCCAGACTTTAACTGATATATTACGAATGAAGGGCGCCATCAATTCACCTATTCATAATGAATTGTCCCACATATCTAACACTTAAATTTGACACACTTTGACAAATTTGCTTTGAAATATGATCGTCAAGGATCGTGAACGGCATAAACTTCTTTTGAGAGTGAAGAGAAGGCCTCTTGAGTTTGAATTAGAGCATTTTCTTCGCTCAGAACTCAATAGAATAGTCACAGGAAAGAACTCGCATATTTTGCAGATCCAAAAAGTTGAAATCGGTCCCGCCCTCGTTTCCCTTTATAACGCTAGGAACTTTTCAGTGTATCTTGTCGATGTGTGTTCAGAAAATAACGGGAATTTCCAATTGTCAAATTTTCTTTTTATTATGTTTATATGAGCGTGGCAACTTTCGATTGTTTAAGGCTCACATTTCCTTACATGCTCATGGATTCTTGGCCAAAAACAATACTGTAACGATGCCCCAGTCTTCATATTCCCGAGACAGGACTCTAACTGTGACCTATTTCTAAAAATAAAGTGAATCTCAAAGGGCCGTCGTTTTACAAGCATACAAGAAATCGTTGAAAGAGCCAAACCCTATACCCAAAAATCGAGTTTGAGAAGTGTTTCGACGATTAGAAGAAGAAGCGTTAGCATAAGTATAAGTATATCGAGAACTATTTTGTAGACGACAACAATAATGTGGACGAATGTATAAACATTTTTTCCAAAAAATTCCCGTTATTTTTTGTACACACCAGGTATGTATATTTTTCCTTTTATTCTTCAATCCAAGCTCTTGATATTAATTAGAATATATTTTACTTTCATTTATCTGTACCGCCCTACATTTATCAGCTTACATTGTGCAACTTTTTCACGCTTCTGCATTATGGCTCAAATTGAATTCACAACAAAATTTCACTTTTCACAGTGGAAACGAAAAAAAAAACAGAATAAATTGAACACTCTTCATTACAAATGCATTCGAAAACAAGCCGGCGAAATGTCATTGCAACTTCAGTGGAAGCCGCAAAGTGGGAAGTCAAGATTTCAACAATTAGCACCTCCCTCAATAACTAAATATTTCACCTTTTCGTTTATCGATCTTTGTACATATATAATATATGATAAATATATGCAGTTGCATTATGGCGTTAACTGCTATTAATTCTTATACGCTTTTGTACTTTTTGTTCCAGTTACATATTGATTGCTGTAGGTATGTATGTATGTGTGTGTAGATGCACCTAGAAAAGGTGCTAGGTTTTCTGAGAACTTTCCGCCGCTTACTTACATATGCACTTACAAGTTAGAAATTGATGCACCTCTGCTAAAATGTTTCGCTCGACTGATATATCGTGACGCTTGTATAAAAGAATTAGAAATTTATGACTTTCTCTTTTTACATTCTATTAAGCATTTGTAAGTATGTACATAGAGCGTTCTGGATTTTAATGCAACAATTTAAGATGTGGAAAGTAAAAGCTAAATAGTAAATCTGAAGTAAGGAGAGTAAACATTAAAGCTTAGCTTAGCAAGTTAGTTTTCATTAAAATTATACTCGACTAGAATGACTTAGGCTGTTCTGTTAGAAATTTTTACAGACATAAAATATCTCTTGAGATCTTGCGGAGTTTTTGTTGACTTAAGAGGTTACATGGGTTTTGTCGGGTAAAAAATTATCTATTTTCAATAATTTTTTATTATATAGTTAATTCAAACTTTTTCTGTTTTATAGATACATATTTAAAGAATAATTTCTGAAATTTTCAAAAAAAAAAATTTAAACTCCATCATTGAGACATCATTTCCGGTGACCCCTCGGAAAAAAAGGTGCGTCCGCGTTGTCAGCATAACTCCTGACAGGATCATCCAAAATGAAAAAACAAAAATAAGTGTTCTAGATAAGACTATA
This sequence comes from Zeugodacus cucurbitae, assembly GCF_028554725.1. Lineage (NCBI taxonomy): Eukaryota > Metazoa > Arthropoda > Insecta > Diptera > Tephritidae > Zeugodacus > Zeugodacus cucurbitae. Next base: position 57,366,057 of record NC_071671.1, read on the forward strand.
AACTCGTGTTTGAACGAAGGAAAAACAAAAAAACTAAAAATTGGAATTTTGGCAGACATTTTTCCAAAAAAAAATAATAATTTCGGTCAAATTTGCTTGACATTTCGTTTTTTTTATTATTTGTAATTGAAAAAAGAAAAAATCCTTCGTTAAAGCACGAGTAAATTGTATCTCGAACACCTATGCAAAATTTCATCAAGATCGGTTAAGTAGTTTTCGAGAACATTTGACAACCGACTTTGAAAACATGGTTCCGAGAAAAACGCGTTTAAAGTTTTGAGTAACACTAATAACTGACTTGAAGCACACACTTTCCAAAGGTTATATCTCCGAAACTATTATTCGGATATTCAGAGGCTAAAAACAGGAATATTTTTAGTTTTTTTGAGCGTATCAAAGATACAAGTTTAAACAGTACTTTGTGAAATTTTTATTTAAAAATTCGGAAAACTCAGCCGTTGGCACTTCATCGCCCATGACGTGTCCGAAAAGATGGTCTGGACATGATAACTCATGACTGTTTCATCTAAAATATATCAATAAACTAAAAATATTTCTATAGAATGTATATGGATAAATCTAGTTAATGAACGAAGGAAAAAAGAAAATATTGAAATTTGAATTTTTGACAGAATTTAAATCAAAAAACTCACTGTTTCGGTCAAATTTTCGGCACATATTGGCTCGAAAAAAATAGTTATCATAAAAATATAAAAAAATCCTTCGTTCATTAACTAAATAATGTTATTCGAAAGATGTGTGCAAATCGATCCATAACCTTTTGAGATATCGTGTCCACCGAATTGAAAAATTGAGTTTTTTTTTTTTAAATCGGATTTAACTTTTTATTTAAATATGACATTTTATACCATAAATACTAAAAGATTATATAACGGTATTAAGCATATCTATGAAGTCCAATAATCAGCAGATTTGCTAATTATGTGGCGAATCAGAATAAAATTGCAAATCATGAAAGCGTTCGTCAGTAAAAAATCCAAAGCTCTCAAACTATTTAGCATTAAGCAATGGGTTGTGTTCTTGGATGATCAACAAAAAGTGCCTCTGCAACTTTATAAATACGACAGCCCTAAAGTATGCAATATAAAGGTAAGAAGTGGAGTTACAGTGGAGCTCTAAATATTGAAACAGTGATCTTATCCAACTTACAGATTTTTTATGTACTTTTTGTTCCACTATAAAAACAAATTTAAACAATTTATGAAACTAATAAAACATCTATTGGGAATCAGATTCTCATGTGGAAGTTTTGTGCGAGAATGGAGACAATATGACTATTAGACAATTGCTAGATGCTTAGACGAGATCTACTTCCTGTTTATGATGGACAACTTGATTGACTCCGGCTAATGTAAGATCCCTCAATTGACCAAGTATTCCTTGGAATTTTTCATGACAGAAATATACTCGGAAGTTAACAGATAAGTGAAATAAAGTAATTTAAAACTTGAAACCTTTTTTTGTAGTAGTTTATACCTTTAACCACGTCGAAAACCATTTTCAAATAACAAAATATTTAATACCTCTGCCTTATAGTTTATTATAGTTCGCAACCGGAACATGAAAGAAAAACACATTAGTTACAGTGGTGCCGAAGGAAAATCACACATCGGTAAATTCAAGATTAGTAAAAAGGAGATAATACAAACAAATTAGCCCTAAATAAACGAAAGCTATTCAATTTTTGCAAAAACTAATTGGACCTTATCAGTGTGGCTTTAGACCTGGAAAGTCCACCATGGACCAGATATTCAACATGCCAAATCTTGGAGAAGACCCGTGAAAAGAGGATCGACACACACCACCTTTTTGTCGATTTCAAAGCTGCCTTTATGCCGCGATGTCTGAATTTGGTATCCCCGCAAAACTAATATGGCTGTGTAAGTTGACGTTGAGCAACACTAAAAGCTCCGTCATGATTGGGAAGGACCTCTCCGAGCTGTTCGATACCAAACGAGGTTTCAGACAAGGTGACTCACTATCGTGCGACTTCTTTAACCTGATGCTGGAGAAAATAATACGAGCTGCAGAGCTAAATAGAGAAGGTACAATCTTCTACAAGAGTGTACAGCTCCTGGCGTACGCCGAGGATGTTGATATCATCGGAAGCAACAACCGCGCCGTTTGTTCTGCTTTTTCCCGCATGGATAAAGAGGCGAAGCGAATGGGTCTGGAGGTGAATGAGGACAAGACGAAATATCTCCTGTCACCAAGCAAACAGTCGGCGCACTCGCGTCTTGGCTCCCATGTCACTGTTGACAGTCATAACTTCGAAGTTGTAGATAATTTCGTATACTTGGGAACCAGTATCAACAACACCAACAATGTCAGCCTCGAAATCCAGCGCAGAATCACTCTTGCCAACAGGTACTACTTTGGGCTGAGTGGGCAATAGAACAGTAAAGTCCTCTCTCGACGAACCAAAATCAAACTCTACAAGTCGCTTATCATTCCCGTTCTGCTTTATGGTGCAGAAGCTTGGACGATGTCAACATCAGATGAGACGACACTAGACGACTTCGAGAGGAAAATTTTGCGCAAGATTTACGGACCTCAGAACATTGGCAACGGCGAATACCGCAGACGATGGAACGATGAGCTGTACGAGTTATACGACGACATTGACATAGTTCAGCGAATAAAAAGACAGCGGCTACGCTGGCTAGGTCATGTTGTCCGAATGGACGAAAACACTCCAGCCCTGAAAGTGTTCTGGTGGAAGCCGAGGAAGAGGGAGACCTCCACTCCGATGGAAGGACCAGGTGTCCCTCTCCTTAGATATGACATGGCTTCGCTTAGTATAACCAATTGGCGCCAATCTGCCAAAAGGAGGGATACGTGGCGCGGTGTTTTGACTCGGCTATAACCGCGTAAGCGGTGTCTACGCCAGTCAAGAAGAAGAAGATCTACACAAAATTTACTCATAAAAGAACTTAACATTAAAATATTAACCGTTCCATGTACTCAGAACTTACTGTAAAACAACTGCTAACCCGCATGTGAGTGCAAAAGAAGTCATAAAAACATAATAAATATCTTCCAACAGCCAAACGAAATTGTGCTGGTTCACTTGCAAAGGCATGGGGTCAAAGTGGGTACATATGTATGTGAAAATATGCAAATAAAATTCTAAAACCACCGATGACAAAAATTCACAAGAAATACTTTATTTGAACACAATTTGTGTCAAGGGCAACACTGGCAAAGAAGTGTCTCGCTCGCATCTCACTTGGGAGTTGTTGTGTATTTGTTTTAGAAATTTTTTGCGCGATCATTAAACAGACTGCAGATCTTTATCGCTGATATCCCAAAAAAACGCAGGCAAATAAACAGACTATCCTATATGTGAGCCCAATTGTTGACGTGTAATAAAGTTGTTGCTGCAGCTTTTGTTGACATTTAAAGCATTTTATTGCAAGCTCAGCATGAGCACTTTATTGGCTGGCCGGTTGGTTTTGTGGTGTTGGCGGTTCAAATTCAACTTTTTTTCGTATGACATTTTTTTTTGGCGTGTTCCATGGAAATTAATTAATTTTTTGCTCTTTACTTTATGTTTCATTCATTACCGCTTATCGGAGCGATGGAAAAAAAAACAGTTTGAAGTCATAAAACACCCTCATGTCGGTTATCGTCTATATTTACAGTACTTGGTTTTCAGGCTGGGCGCGCCTTCAATAATTGAAATATACATTTTTTAATGCAATATTTACAAATTGCATTGCATTGCAAATGGAAAAATAACAACAACAAAGAATATAAACAATTTTTAATAGGTTTTCGGTGTGTCAGTCGCCTTTCATCGGTCTATTGAACTTGCTGCAAGCTTTAAATTAGGTAGTAGGTGGCAGATTTCACACCCAAAAATCAATAAAAAATGTACTATATGCATATATAATGCGCCATTCAATGTCAAGGACAATGATTTTTTCACAGTAGTTAATTTATTGAATTTTCACACCTACGAACAGGTAAATATGAACACGTCGACAAATGATTTCAATTTTACTAAGCGGTGAATTCAGTTTTATTATTGTTTGTTGTAAAGAAATATATTATTATTTTATATTTACATTTCCATATACAACTATATGAGTATCCATCAACATTTATGATCACTCATTATTTTACTTAGTTAAAAAAAAAAGAATACTTAATACTTTTTATTGCCCTCTAGCATGTATCGTTGCAAATTGATTTTTCTCGAAATATATTTATTCATTATGCTGCACTAAAATGCATTTGAGCTGTTGATATGCTTGATTTAGCTGGCGCTAAAGCGTTTTAGATCGCTTTGTACACAAACAACCGTTCTCTCGCGTAAATTAATTATTTGATTAATTGCTTTGCATGTAAGTGTTTTATTCGAAAAATATTTCGAATTCCTTTCAACAGTAGCAGCATAAAATATAAACTATTTTAAGGTCAAATGAGCGCGTAGAGTAAAAAATACTAAAATGTGATAAATTTCATAGAAATATTTACGCTTGATAGACAGTTTATGATCGACCGAATTGAGTTTTATTTTTATTTTCAAAGATATTTATGCATTTCTAGGCATGGTATTCAGGTATTCAGATTCCTTTGCCGAAATATCTGCTTTTGTTTCATTTTTTAGAAGCATCTACACAAGCACTTAGAATATTTACAATGGAAGAATATACTTTAAACCTCGAGAGAACAGCAATGTAGGAGAAGAAATGTTACGTCAGCAAATAAATACCGACTATTATTCTCCATCTGACAAAGCTACTATCTTCCTATCGGAAGACTTTAAGAAGATCCGAGCTTTACTGAACAAAGATGGGTGAATAGAAAGAGACGACATCCGATAGCCAAGCGGCAAAAAGGCTAGATATTACTGAGTGGCTTAAGTTACAGCTGGAATTAAATATCTAATGAGTTCCGAGCGTGAAGGAGCCCTGAAAGATCATAAAGTCTACAAAACATAGAGCCAAAAATTTCCATTTAACAGAGCAAAGTAATCTATTTATTTTCTTTTCGAGTATCTAGCTCTAACATTCATCTGACAAAAGATACTATAAGATAGACAGATAGTCGAATCTACGTACCAATAACTAATCCGGAATTTTCAAAACCGACTAACTGCAACTATCTACAAAATTATTTGGAAAATATTTTCCTCGGCTAAAACATCAACAGCTAAAGTAACATTAACACTTAATACTTTCTACACTTAAGGATTAAAAAATATTAATTTCTAGAATATTTTGTTCGAGACTCAATAGTGCTTCTACATTACCCGGAAAATGAGCGAATATATTATATATATGTATATCTTATGACAGGTAAAATCAGGAACACTTCTATTTTCTCGACCTAACTTCCTTTAGCAAGTTTGAGATAAAAGTTGACTACTTGTAGCCTTTACAAGTGACAACAATGAAATATAAGCTCAAATATGAAAGAGAAAAAAATATACAAAAAATTGTTTAGTTGGCAAAAATATCACACCTTTGTACTTCCACACAACCTACATTCAACTCAAGTTCATCTAATAAACAAGTGCAATTTCATACAATAGAGAGTGAAGTGTTTGCTGCTCATTTATGCTCCGATCTGCAAACTCAATTACAGCTCTGGCTTCCTAGCATGCTGAGAATGCAATTTCTAACAGCAATGCAAATGAACAGAGATTGCAGCAGAAAATGTAGAGCATAAACGAGCTACAAGTGGAGCAGTAGCGTCAAGTCTAATATTTATAAAGAACACATCCGTCATAGGGAAGAAAGCACTTTCAGAAAATTAATAGCAATAAGGTTATATTTGTAAAAGTACTTAGAGAAAGCGAAAAGCAATATTTTTCTACTATTCTTGGTAAAAATATTGGAACTCTGCGAGTTTTAAGACAAGGTGATCTTGCCTTTTAAAAGTAGGTTGTCAGAAAAACACTTGCAGTGCTACGTTTATTCCGCTATGAGATCCGAATAATCAAAAACTACCACTTTTACTGGCTAGGGTAGATGGGTCGAAGGAAAAAAGCCGGTTGAGCTTCGAAGTCATTACAATCTGTGACAACCAGGAAGTTGAAAATGAAGGGCAACGAAGGAATGAGAAGAAAACCAAAAACTATATCTAGTTCTTCGAAGATTACAGTTTAATTTGTTGCAGATTGAATTTATGTATTTTAGTTAGAAGTCAGAAATTAATGAAATCGATCTATAAATTATCCTATACCCCATATATTAAATACATTATTATTTTGGTTCACTTCATATCGGATATATCGGTCAATTTGTGAGTTCTTGATACATACTTGATCAAAATATATGTAGTTGAATACCAAAAGTAGTTGAAATCATTCCAAAATTGTTTCCAGTCGATCTTTTAGTTGGAATTATTGGTCAATATGCGAGTTTTTTTAAATTGAAACTTAATTTCCCTCTTAAGGGCAGGGTTTCTTAACCACAATAACGTTTATTGCTGAAAATGAAAGAATTCAGTTCAGACCCTTCTCTGACCCCAATAGAACCTATAAAGTAATTTTCTACCAGCTGGTTGTCTCGGTCTATATGTGTGATTTATTTTTTAATATTAAGTGAGTATTGTATTTAAGGTCAAAAATAGATGAAATCGGTCCAGCCATCATACATATGTCGAATATAACGAATTCTTCTCGTCTGAAGTACTTAATGTCGAATATGACAAAATATGTAAGATATTTAATTAAGACTAAGTGAACATGCTATTCCAGACACAATGTTGTCTTGTTACTAAAAATGAAACGGTCCACATTTTACACCCGAACTTAACCCTTTCCTACTTGTTTAACAAGTGCTTGAACAGCTTAAAATCATTTAAGTACTCTTGGCGTTCACACTTATTTCAATTATTACATACCACTGAAGAAAATAATATCCACGCATAACTGCAACAGAGACTCGAGTTGTAACGGCAACGTCATGTGTGATAAAGTGGAGCCCCCACTGTAACGTTAACGCGGCGGCTGCGCACATTGCATTACCCACACACAGCTACCTGTTACCGCAAAACACGTGCGCTTGCTGCGCTGCAACGCGGATTTTCAATGCGATCAGGCAATAAGCCGCGTAAGCTGCAAATCAGTTGGATTTGTGGCTTAGCAGCAAACGGAAGAAGTGAGTTTTTCAAGCACAAAAGAGTGAGAGAAGTTGTGAATTAATTTTTACACAAAAACAAACCAATTGGAAATGGATTTTACTGTTAAAATATGAATTTTGAGTGAATTATATACTGGGAAGTGTGAACAGTAAAAATAAATGCATTTACAAGGGTTAAGATACAATTGTGGCTTTAAATAAAAAGTGAAAAATATAAAAAAAATTACTAAAATTTGTAAATTCATATAAATTATCAATTTACTATTTATAATAACAACAAAGTCTTGCTTTGTGCTGTTGCCGTGCAATATAGCCAACAACAACAAACTAACTGACTCAACATTCAAATTGTCGCACTTTCTCAACGGTAAGTACAAATGTCACAATATGAAGTCATACAGATCAATATATATGTATACCTATGTTTCTATATATATATATATATATATATATAAATGGCGACAATATTCATTCATTTATACAAGTCCGCAAGCAAGTAGTTCCCAGACTCAATAATGTTGCCGCTTGCTATTTGGTTGTTTTCTTCCACTTTAATGTTGTTGTTGTTATTGTTTTTTTTTTGTCTATCACTCGCAATGTCAACCCACGCAAATTTGTGTTTGCATGTAGCCTATTGAAGGCGCATTTCTCGCCGTGAAGGTAAACATGGAAATTGTTATAAAATAAAAGTTACTTATGAACATTACTTGGGTATACATATAGACAATCTATAGCTATATTTCTATATCTTCTCACATCTGCTTGTGCTTTTGAAGCTGACATATGCTATTTACCTTATATGCTATATACTTAAATCAACATATGTAATTGCGGTTACACTTGAATGTAATTCAACTTACAATACTCGTGTGTATAGAATTACTCACACATTACATAATGGGAAATTGTAAGTAAATATAATTGATTTTCGTAATTTTACACCCACTTCTTAAAATCTTGGAATTTTTTCGGTAGCATTGTAGATAAATAGGTATAAATACAGTAATTTAGATGAGCAAGTACGTGATTACCGCCTTAGAAGTTTAACATTAATTTGAAAATAATTATTATACAAACTATATGTAGACAACGACATAATAATGAAAATAATATTTTTAATAATTTTTTACATTTATTAATAATTAAACAGTGGATTTAAAATATCCGAATAGAAATGCAACACTGCTCCTCTCAACTAACAGCTGTTAATAGATTAACTGTCGGAATAAGCTAATGTACGAACTACCAGTACGCCAGACCCAGACTCGATCTCTAATCCGATCGAAGGATAACAGCTTGTGTGTTGAAGGTTAAAGATTAACAAGTTAGGAAAGGCTAAGTCCGGGTGCAGCCGAACATTTTATACTCTGGCAATTTATTGATATAGTTTGTGTGTTATCTTAATAAAACTATATCAATAAATTGCCAGAGTATAAAATGTTCGGCTGCACCCGGACTAACCCTTTCCTTACTTATTAATCTTCAACACACAAGTTGTTATTTTTTGATCGGATTAGGGATTGAGTCTTGGTCGGCGTTAAGTCTAATAGAATAACGAAAATCATCATATATAGTATATGAGGGCTGAGGTAATTCCTGAACCGAACTCTTCATATTCGATATCCGGGGCATTGTAATGTTATAGTACGATTTCGAAAATTTGTTTCACAAGTTAGGGAAACGACTGCAGAAAGTTTGGTTTATATAGCTTTATACGTTTCCGAGATATGTACAAAAAACATATTTATGGACGTGGCCCCTTCCCGAAAAAAAATTACATCCAAATATGCCCCTTCCTAGTGTGATCCTTTGTACCAACTACTTTTTAACTTTAGTTATAGCTCAGTTATGAAATTTTATATGTTTTCGGTTGTGGCATTTTGTGAGCGTGGCAGTGGTCCGATTTCGCTTTCATTTTCGACAGCAATTATCTCACGATTCCAAGGAATATGTGTACCAAGTTTCGTCAAGATATATTAATTTTACTCAAGTTATCCGTTGCACGGACGGAAGGACGCACAAACAGACATCCGGATTTCAACTCGTCTGTTCATCCGGATCATTTTGATATATAATACATAACCCTATATCTAACTCGTTTAGTTTTATCACTTATAAACAATCGTTATGTGAACAAAACGATAATACTCTCTTAGCAACTTTTGTTGCAAGAGTATAAAAAGGATGTAAAGGTTAAAAAATATCTGTCAAAACGAGTTTTCAACCGAGATGACTTCCCAATATTTGTCCACGATCTTTCTTCCTTTGACCAGTTACAAGATTATATATATTGGCAACATCACAATAGACTTGAGATCGATAAACTATTAGAAGTAATTTTCCAACAGATTTTATATTAAGATAATGCCTAAATTTCGTATCCCAAATGACGGATTCAATCTTTCACAAGATAGTTTTTTGTTCAGGCCTTTAAGTTTGATAAAGAACAGGATTCATAAAAAACAATATGAAAACAAACCCCTTGAGACATATCGAGATGATTAAACGACGTAAAAATGGTGAAACTGAAGATGGTCTCAACTGTAAGATATGTCTTTTAAACCTGCAGTAAGCTTGCAGACTTTATTACCGTAACTTAGAAAAATTTATGGTATGGCAGACAAGCATAAAATCTAGAATTTAATTAAATAATTTATAAAACAAACTAAGATAAGTCTTTGAGAACAAATTAATTAAAAATTGTATAAAACGAGAGTTTAATATTTATGTACAAGTACAGTAATATCATATATGACTATGATACATCATATCTCATATTAAGACATGCAGAGTTGCTTAGCTCATAAAATTCTGTCTGTTAGACAGACACTAAAATAATTAAAAGGGATTTATGAAACAAGAAAAGCAACAAGAATAATAAAAACAAATAAGAATAGCTTCTCACTAGCACATTTTTCATTTCATTGGCTATTTATAGCCGTAATCGATAGCATTTCATTATTATTACGATTATTTATTGATGCAATTACACTATAACTTTGCTACTATGTATTAATGTTATTTTTTTCCTACGCTGTGGTTGTTGCAATTGCGGTTAACCGCAATCTCGTCCGTGGCACATGTTGCCTTCAGTGCAGCGCAGCTACTTAGGTATGCAGCTAATCAATTTGCGGAAGAAGAATTTGAACGACGTTTGGGTAATCGAGATTTATGAATTATATATTGATTCTCCATTGCATATGGATATATGTCTATATACACAATTTATTAAGTATTTGACAGCGTAATTCGCTTAGAGTTGATCTAAACTACTAAGTGCTTAGGTTCTAAAACTGCTCAACTGAAAAGAATAACGGCATAATCACAACGGTTTCTAGAATATATGTAGTATTTTTTAAAGCTATGCAAAGAACAATGGATAAAATTTAAAATATAATATTCACAAAGTCTTTAATTCAAATAGTTTTTGAAATAGGGTTGCCACCTATTAAATAATCAGACGCATTTAATGTTAATATGGTTCCTGATGTATTAAGGAAATTCAATGAGTATTAAATTAAAATATTCACAAAAACTGTAATAAAAGGTTTTTCAATAGGACGCTACAAAAGTAGACCTATTGGGATTGCAAACGACGCCGCTCTGCTCTTCAGTAAGGTTTGCCATTTCATCGTGGATTATTAAAATTTACTACCGAAATTCGGAATCAATGGTCTTAACTTTAGAACGCTACGTCCAATTTATGGTCTTCATAATCGTCCTGTCAGATCAAAAATTGGGCGTCTAGTGGAAAAATTTTAATCTACAGGCACAGTTAAAAATGTTCCCGTGCCAGTGAGACAAAGAAGTGATATCGAGAATATTGCTGCCGCTAGCGCATCTATTGAGGAAGGGCCAAATTAGTCTCTCACATGTCGTTCTCAAGCGCTGGGCATCTCTGCCAGGTCGTTGTGGCGAATTTTGCGAAAAGATCTTGGCATAATTCCTTACACGATCAAATTGACGCAAGAACTGAAGCCGATTGACCACCAGAATAGTCATATGTTCTTGAATAGGGCTGAACAACAACTTGAAAATGAATTTCATCCAAAATTCTTCTTCAGCGATAAGGCTCATTTCTGACTGAATGGCTTCGTCAATAGGCAAAATATGCTTTATTGGTTAGACAGCAATCCATAGGTCACCTTTGCTTCCCGAAAAAATTACAGTTTGTTGCGGTTTATGGGCCGGTCGCGTCATTAGGCTATACACTTCCGTGATAATCAAGACCGGCACGTTACTGTGAATGGGAGTCGTTACCGCTCAGTGATAACCGAATATTTTTGGCCCGAATTGGATAATATGGATTTGGGCAATATGTGGTTTTAACAGGACGGCGCCATAAACCAAACAGCGAATGTCACAATCAATTTATTAAAAGCCACGTTTGGTTAACCAAGTGAGCGTGGTATCTCACGAAATGGACAAGTCAATTGGCCGGCTAATACGTGCGATTTGACGCCGTCACACTATTTCCTGTGGGGCTACGTCAAGTCTATGGTCTATGGCAACAAGCCTGCGGCGATTGATGAACTTCGTACGAATATCGAGCGTGAAATTGCAACAGTATCGGCAATTATGTTTAAAAACCGTCGAAATTTGAGTTCAGCTTCTTGACTTCTGCAAGCGTGACCGTGGTGGCCATTGTACTTTCACAGGAATAAATAATTTCATTCATATATCAAACCGTTTTTTATTATTTAAAAAAAAATAAAATAAAATATTACAAAATGTGTAAAACGTATAATTAATTAATATTACAAAATTATCGAGCTGAAAACAAATCATCCAAATTCTGCAAACTCATGGAAAGGATTCAAAAAAATTTTAATGCAAACATATTTTGGTATGAGTTGAAAAACGTAAAATGTGGAAGTTTTCAATATAGACAAACCTACTAATTCCCAATTAACCATCCAAATTGTCGCTTGAAAAATAGATAAAAAAGACTAATAATTAAATAGTCTTTGTTATAGTGTAAATTTACTGACGACGTTTCGCTTGAACTTGGGACAATGGCGAATAAAACAAACAACTGGACAATATACTAAATAACAATACTCAATGATTAGAACTCAATCATAGCAAGCAAAGAATGACGTATTGCAGATTATAATTATTATTTTAAAAAATATGTATCTATGTACATACATACATTTAATCTGCATAAAATTCGCAACAAATTCCGCTTTATACACTCCAACCATGTGGTTCCACTAATCACCATAACGAATATGATTATATAAGTTAATTATTTGCAAAAAAATTAATTCTTTAGAAATTCATAGACAGTTTTTTTGCCAATGTAAACAATGTAGCTGGCTCGGTTCACAAATGAAACTTGTTGGGGTGGGCGTCACAGACATAATTGCTTGTTTGTGCGACTGGGTATAAATGTTCATGGAATTGCGAAGTGAGCAATAGAATTGGCCAATCAATCAATAAAGAACAAACACCAAACAATTGATGAACAAATTGTCAAGACAACACAGAAAACATTAATATTAGAATTGATATAATTTGTTGTAAAAATATCTGTGGTTAATTGTAAGCCAACATAAAAACATAAAAAATAAATATGTATATAAACAATAACAAACAATTATGAAAATATTAAAATAAACAAAGAATAATGACATTTTAATAACGCATGTAAATTTTTAAATTTATTTTTGTCTGTCCGTCCGTTTGTCGGCTAACAGCTTGGTCGTCATCAATTTGTATTGATGCCATTTTCATTTCCAGCTGTTAGTGCGCGCCAATGTCAGTGTCAAATATGTATTTGGAATCACCTAGAAAAGTATATTAAAAACAAATAAAAATGCAATAAACACAATTGTATGTGTGTATGTATGTATGTACAGTATTTGCACACAATGCCATTTAAGAGGAAGTCGAAGAATTTTACACAGATATGAACATAACAAACAATCGTAAAAATGTGCAGTTACAATGGAAAAATAATTAAAGAAAAAACACATACACACGGACAAACATACATACATACATATTTGTTGTTTGTATGCTATTAGTTTATGCGTTGCATAGAAAAAAATGAAATGTTGTAGTCTCAAGTTCAGGGTCAGTGATGCAATAAATGTACAAGTGCACACGCAGCACTTTAAATGGTTAACAACAACAACGACACAACTTAAGTTTTCTGTGGAATAAGCATGTGCTGGCATAATGCACTGACTAAGTACCCACATATATACATATGTATGTATCTATGGACGTGTGTGCGAATTTGGCTCAGGTTGTAGGTGTTGCAGTTAATTGCAAAGGCGAAACAACGCCACTCATGAGTATTGACCATATTTGTGGTTGCACACTTCAGATACCTGAATTATATACAATGTATGTATGTAAATACGAATACCCCTGTTGTGTGGGTGCGAGAAATTTAAATTACAATTACCTATCTTATTTATATATATGTTAAACTACCTCTTTAAATCTTCTATTGTTAATAATTAATGCAATATATCAATAAAATAATACAGTTATAACATACACAAGGCTTTACTCAATATCCTCACATTTATTCTGTTGGCTTGATCACATTAATTATGTATATGAAGTAGTAAATTGGTTTTCAAAATGAGCCACACAAATATGAAATTCATTATTTTCTTATTCAGAACTTAAATTCAATCAAATAATGTTTAAATTTCATTAACAATTATAACAAAACAGTTATTGTAACTAATAAAACGGAGCACGTACCTTTTTCTCTGCCGCTGCCGCTGCCAATTGGTTTCCAACAATGAACTCTTGCATACATTTTACTTCAGGCAAATTAGATGTACATATTCCTTTAAAAACACAAATACAGTTAATACATCAACCGATTCCTTAACTTTAATATAAACTATAATACTACAATATTATATTTTCAAATGTAAATTCACATTGCACGCACCTACTGCGCTGCCGACGTCAACTGACTTGCCTCAATGATCTTATAACACATTACACAGCAAATAAATTACCTTTGACACTATAAAAACACTAATACAGTTAATATATCAATCGATTCTATAACTTTTTTCTAAATTACAACACTTATTAGTTTATAATTTCAAATGTACATAAATTCACGACGCACACAACTACTGCGCTGCCAACGTCAATTGACATGCCTCAATGATCTTTTAGCACATTTCGGTGCGAGCAAATTACTTTTTATCACCTAAAAACACAAATATATTTAATATATCATCCGATACCGCAATTTTTATGTAAATTACAAAACTTATTAACATTTAATTTGTAAAGTAAATGCACGAAGCGCGCAGCTTCTCCGCTGCCGGCGTTAGTTGGCTTGCACAAATGAACTTGTAAACACATTTCACAGCAGGCTAATTAGTTTTATCTCTTTAAAAACACAAATATAGTTGGTATCTTAGCCGATTTTCTAACTTTTAATGAAAGCACAACAATTAACAACTTTTAGTTTTACGCGTAAATTTAACTACGCGCGCACAACTCAATTCGCGAATATTCCTAATTAATTTTGACATTTACATCAGCTGATTTTGTTAGGGGTGCTTTAGTGGCGTTGCTTATTGATGTTATGAATGCGAGTTGGGGGTGCAAAACAGAACCGAGTTAGCAGGTGAATTAATTATTATGTAACGATATACATTAAATTATATATGTATGTATATATTAAATGATTTGTTATTATGTTATGCATTTTGATGGTATGATTATTTCAAATAGATGGATAAATTATTAAAAAGAACTTATCGGTTTATAAAAATGATCGCAAAATAATTATTACTGTATAAATATTTTATATTAATTCAATAATTTGTTTGAGATAATTTTTATATTTCAAAATACGGTTTAAGTTTGTTGATGGGTAGTGGATGAGTTGTCAGAGGCATTAAGGAGACGTTTGATCCAATTTTATTGTGGATCGTGTGGTATGAAGTCTTATCCAATTGAAACTAGAGCTGATCTAATCCTTTCTGGAAGGTTTTCAGGTAATTTAATTCTTTATTAGAAGTAATTCGAAGAGTTACTAAAGCATAACTTATTATGTTCCACGAACTGATCGATTCTCTTAAATTTATATAGGTGAGAAGTTCGAAACAGTTTTCCCTCATCTCTCTGCGGTGGTTCTGGACTCGGTAGATGAAGACGGAGCCCTCTCCCCCATTTAGGATGACATAATTGAAAATAAGTACATTGAATAATTAATATGGAATCGATAGCTAATATATTATATAAAATAAATTTTATATTGTAATTTCTTAGAATTAAATATTAACAAATAATATACATATTATTTTTATGGTTTCAGAAACATATCTACCTACAGTACATTTATATCCATATACCCAGCATTATTTATGGCCACACAAGAAACTGAACTAACCATTTTTCCTCCAAATCGAGTGGGTGTGTGCCCACTTTGTTCCTGCGCGCCAACATTTTCAACAATCTCCCACACTAACAAAATGCTGGCACAGAAGTTCAAATTTATTCCGCTACTATCCACTCCTCCCACAACTTCACATGTCCGGAAAAAATGATAGATGATGATAAGTGAATGAATTTACTGTACTGCAAGCCAAACATTTGTTTACCAACTTTTTGTTCCATTTCTTCAAAGCGCGCTAAATACATGCATATTGTCTTATCAAAGCAAATTCCATCAACGCGTTGCGGAATTCTGCTTTTCTCGCTTTTGGCAACACATTTAGGCGGCAAGTACAAGTACAAGAGAGGCAACCTAGTGTCTGGTCGACGGCCCAAACACAGCTGCCAGTTTGCCATATTTCCATATTACTTAGACGGCTATTGTTCCTCATACCCCTTCTGCTTACATTCTAGTAGCCTCTAATGCAAATTTGCCAAGTGCCAGGCAGCCACGTTTTTCGCATTTTACTCGCTTGCTCTGCATCGCTCTCCACTGCTCTTGAACTTCCAGTGTCAAAAGAGTCGAAAAAGGAATTTTTGGTTTTACTTAACCCAGAAAATGAAATTGGCAACGGCTTTTCAATTTCCTGTGTGCGCCTCTGTATGCTGGCAGATAGATTATCTTGTTTTCTGTTTGTTGTTGCAGTTGTTGGTTTGATGCTTTGCCTGCAAATGTCTTCGGTGCACCCCAGCGTGTCCTTGGGGCAAATCGTGCGCAATTGTTTACCGAAAATTTGTTCAAAACGACGATTACATATGCAAAGTAATTTTTCAATGCAATGAGGTGAGGGAAAGTAGACCAAGAGGAATGCGTTTAGTGGCTGAGATTAATGAGTATATGTTGTTGTAGTTAGTGTTGTTATTGTAAAATCGTAAAAAAGATAATCAAGATAAGAATAATTATTATATATTTTTTACAATATCAAAATTATATTTTTTCTCAGTGTATTCCACACGCTTGCGCACACGTCACATCTTGAATTCAATAACTGATTAAATCGATAATCAACTAATTAATATACAATCGGGCAACAGAAGCACATATTTACATATACTAAAAACAATAACAATAGAGACAAAAGTAAACATTGACTTACCTTAAATGTTGCTGCCAAAAATTTGTTGTTTGTTCCATACAATTATATTCTAAGCAACTACATATTTGTATTATAGAAATTCAAAAGGTGGTGTATAATTAATTATTATTAATTTTTGAGCAAACTAGCAAAATGTCGTCATCGATAAACAAAATTTACATACATAAGTAATATTGAGAAAAAAATCTAATTTTAAACGCAATTAAATTTGGTGATGTCAGTAATAAAGTAAGGAACGATACATGCTGCATATTAGGTATATGAAGGTGGTCCTTATGAAATGAAAATTCTTCCAGTCTTACTATATTAATTAAAAGTATCGTAGTAATAAACATTTTAGTAGAGGAAATACTCTTTAGAAAACTCGTTAAGAATTTAGAAGTATTTTTTCTTTAAAATGATTATTAAAATATCAATAACAAGGAAGGAATATTTTATTCGAACATTTTATACTCTCGCAATTTATTATGGAAATTTTATGAAGATAACACAATTCGACCCATTAATTCGCCATAAAGTGCTCTATAATAGCGAGAATCATCATAAATAGTATAGGAGAGCTGAGGTAATTCCTGAACCGATTTCACTCAGTTTTACCACGAAGGTATACTATCACTTAATTTTGGAAGCATACATGTATCACATATTAACCGATACATATATCCAGAATAAAGCCCATGGTTTTTTTTCGAAAAACCTATAATTAGGTATATGGGAGCTAGGGGAAGTTATGATGCGACTTAACCATTTTATGTACAGAGACACACTACTATTACCCTTAGGTACTGAGTTCTTCATGTTCGATATCATGAACCTTAAAAAGTTATAGTCCAATCTCGGAAATTTTTCCGCAAGTGATGTCACAGCTCAAATACAGATGGAATTCAGAATTGAGTTATATAGGAATTAAGCGTGGCTGTGAACCGATTTCGCCCATATTGCCACCGTGTCAGGGTGTTAAGAAAATATTATATAATACATCGAATTTCAATCGAATCGGTCGAGTAGTTTCTGAGATATGGTTTTTGACCCATAGGAGGCGACGCCACGTGCATTTCCCTTTTTTTTAAACTCAGAATACAGCTTTTTTCTGCCACGTGGGCGGACTACGTCCGAATATGCTCCTTTTATCAATTTAAAATGAGAATTTCGAGGTACTTATTTAACAGAATTGCAAGAGATCTTCTTGCACTCAGCATTGTTCAACTTTCCCTAATAGGTCGATGTTAACCGGTAAGGTTAAAACTCTGACTGGAAATAAGTTGTTGAGGTTACTTAAAAAATACAAGATATTTTCAGGATTAATACTCAGAGACCTTGAAACCCACACCATACAGCTGAATTAGCTAGAATCGAGGTTAAAGTTAACATTTGTCTAGTTTTCTAATATCTGTAAGGTGATCCCCTATAAAATATTAACTATTCTAATCTTTTGTTAAGGGCAACTATTTTGGGTATTAAATGCAGTAATCTTAATTTGATGATCCTTCCAAAAATACCCTGAACTTTGACATAGAGCTACGATTAACCAAGTCTAAGCGGGACCAAAATTTATACAAATATATTCTCATCAACAACGTTAGTATAGTCTTAGAGATGAAGATTTAAGAGACTTGATGTTAAATCAATAAAAGTAATACCCTAATGTACCTAAATAGGCGACATGTATCTATCTTTAGGGAAGAGGTAATAAAAATAGTTTCATAATATTTAAGTGCTTAATTGCCAGTAGCGTTAGCTGGTAGCTTGATCTTATAAAATTATAAATTCAGTTATTAAAACTAAAACAAGATTACAAAAAATCTACAACCAAAAAGACAACATTCTAATTAACTTGTCCTGTTAAAGCATGTTAAAGTTAGAACAAAAACAAACAAGTTTTTATGGCGATTTAAATGCCAGAACTAGACCTTTTGGCACACACGGTACAACGTAACCTCTCCACATACATAAATACCGGTGAATAAAGCGTTGAATGAACACACGAACTAACGAGCATTTTAAATTCAGGTACGTACTACCCAAGGGTTAAATGCTAAATTAGCCGTTAGCCAAAGCAATGTAGGCATGCGCAAACAAAGCGGAAGAGTTGAAATAACTTTCGCAAACTCAAACATATGTAAATATGTAAGTATATACCTACTATGCCTAGGTATTCAAATGAAACTATTTTAATGTGTGTACTCATGTCGTGCTACCGGTCTTCGAGCGCCATAGGCACATATCGGTCGTTGCTTTGATCAACTAGCCAACTGTTAGTAATTTGCATATCTGGTAAACAATATGATTTCAGCTGTTTGTATGTATGTATGTATTTATGTTATCGTATCATCGTTTACGTCATACCCCAATTAATTTACGTCAAATTTGTTTTGTATGAAAACCACGAAAATTATTTACTTTGATCTCTCACATTTTATGGCTAATTAATGCAATAAATAGCTCAATTATGCTACGCAAACTACATTAGCATATCAAAAAATAAAAATAAAGAAAAAACAACAATAAAAACATAAGCACTGATTCACACAATCCAATTATGTTGTACAAATGTCACCTGTGCGCTCGCCTAAGCTGCTTGTGTACATTTGCGCGGTGGCGCATGCGCACATGTCACTTCAAATGCAAAGTCAATTATACATACATACAAACAACTCACTTGTGACTATTTATATGCAAGTGGGTATTAAATGCAATTATGCAAATTGGAATTCCATTGTATTTACTCAATGCCTGCATAACTGCGCATGAGTAAAGCTGTCTGCTATTTGTCTGCCTAAGCGTTAAGTTATTTACTTAACTGTATTATGAATATGAATATCTATGATATGACATCACGTGAGATTTACCGATCGAAAGTACATATATACATTTTAATATAAAATCTCGGTAAATATAATATAGGGTTTAGTAAAAAATTCCATTATTTTCCAGTATCTGCCTTTAGTATACGTATCTTACGTTATATAACTGCGATCGACATAATGTCGTTAGATTAGGTTAGGTCGAAACTATCGATATAATAATGGAAATTGTCGAGTCCGATTCATATCATATAAGTACGCTTTGGATTACCAAGAAGCTAATATGAACTATTTGCAAAAATGTAAAGACTGGATACAATAGAAGCTCGATGTTTACGCAAGAAACCTTATGCATCGAATTACCCTCTGCGAATCGCTGCTGAATTGCAACCAAATCGGTCCATATATCTGAAGTAGTCGGACTTACTACAAAATCAAGTGAAAACGGTCTTGGTCGCGATGAGTAGGAACAAATGGTGGTCAAGCCAGGATTGACGATCAGAAAGATATTGCTACGTGTTTGATTGGATAGGCAGACTATCTGCTATGAGCTGCTTCCTTACGTCCAAACTCTTTATTGTAAACAATTGAAACGCCAGAAGCTATTGCTTCCTTCAGAGAAATCCCTTTCTCCTCCCAGGAGCGACCAGCTTTGGCAAATATGAGACGAACGGAGTTCCATCAGGACATTCACATCGATAATAATTCGCCAGAAACTCCTGTAGTTTGGTTCAAAAGTTCTTATGCATCCAAGTTCCTGTCTATCTTCTTCTTGACTAGCGTAGACACCGCTTACGAGGTTATAGCCGAGTCCAAAACAGCGCGCCACGTATCCCTCCTTCTCTTCTCGGCTTCCACCAGCGGGTACTGCATCGAATACTTTCAGAGCTGGAGCACTTTCATCCATTCGAACAACATGACCTAGCCAGCGTAGCCGCTGTTTTTTTTATTCGCTGGACTATGTCTATGTCGTCGAATAACACATACAGCTCATCGTTCCATCGTCTGCGGTATTCGCCGTTGCCAATGTTTAAGGAACCATAAATCTTCCGCAAAACCTTTCTCTCGAAAACTCCTAGTGCCGTCTCATCGGATGTTGACATCGTCCACGCTTCTTCACCGTAAAGTGGGACGGGAATGATGAGGGACTTGTAGAGTTTGGTTTTTGTTCGTCGAGAGAGGACTTTACTTTTCAATTGCCAACTGACATTTCCAGGCTGACATTGTTATTGGTGTTAATGCTGGTTCCCAGGTAGACGAAATTATCTACAACTTCAAAGTTATGACTGTCAACAGTAACGTGGGAGCCAAGACGCGAATGCGCTGACTGTTTGTTTGATGATAGGAGATATTTCTTCTTGTCCTCATTCACCTCCAGACCCATTCGCTTCGCCTCCTTATCCATGCGGGAAAAAGCAGAACAAACGGCGCGGTTGTTGCTTCCGATGATATCAATATCATCGGCGTACGCCAGTAGCTGTACACTCTTGTAGAAGATTGTATCTTCTCTATTTAGCTCTGCAGCTCGTATTATTTTTTCCAACATCAAGTTAAAGAAGTCGCACGATAGTGAGTCACCTTGTCTGAAACCTCGTCTGGTATCGAACGGCTCGGAGAGGTCCTTCCCGATACTGGCGGAGCTTTTGATGTTGCTCAACGTCAGCTTACACAGCCGAATTAGTTTTGCGGGGTTCCTGCCTATAGTAAATGAAAAAAATCGACTTAAGATAAACTTGAGGGAATCGACTGTTGGGTTTGTGTCAGTAGGGGCCAGGATTTCTCTGAGAGTGGTATTCTGGAATTATCTTCAAAAAGGCAACATGTTCTCGCACAAAACTGTGCATATCTGACCTAAATCAATTCTAACTATGCAAAATTAAATATTCAAGAAAAGAAAAAAAAAATTATTTATGCTACTAAACGTTCTAGATATGGTTAAATATCTACCCACACAAAATTATTTATGTATAGATTTTAATTTGGTTTTACCTTCTTTTCAACCGCCACAAAATTCTAACAACCAATAATTACGACTTTTTTGCAAAAAAAATTATTGGGACAGTAGAACGGCCAATTGAATAGCTAATGAAGTGACTGCGCAAATCTAACCGTCAACATATCTGACTCATCAACGTGAAGAATAATAAATTGTTTGTAAAATTTTTCCAAGCGCCAAAAACAGCAGAACATGTAATAAGAAATTCAGAAATTCAAACCAAAAATCCGTTGGCCAAACGTCATACCTACGAGTACAAGTGAGTGACCAAATACAAACCCGGCTTAGAGCTGCTTAACGCCAGTCTGAGTATGACATAAGCGCTGTGAAGAAAAAGTGCGGAAATACAAAAGTAAACCAGCGAATAAAATCAACTGGAGCCAAAGAGCTCCAATAAGCAGGTAAGCTTGTACAGGAACTAGTTTACGTTAGGTAAATAGTCTTATAAGCTGAGGGTGTAAGAAATGTGTAAAAAAAAAGGCAAAATTTAAGCTTTAGATAAGTAAATAAGATTTTTTGATGGTTCCTTTTACTTCTGCAGAGGTTAGTGACGCTATGATCCCGACAATTTTTTTTGTTTTGTATGTAAGTGTCTTTTTTTTGCTCTTTTCTAATACCTTTGTCAACAACTCGGTTCGCCAAATAGCGCTTTAGGCCAAATGACATTAACAATAATACAATTAATACAATAAATAACAATAATAATACAACGAAAACGGTACGAAGTGAAACTAAGAAGATGACAAGTCAAAAATATATTTCAACAACAACAAAATAATAATATTTATTTTATAGTTTCGGTTGAGTGACAACATCAATCGTTTTAAAAACGATAAATCATACAACGTTAATTTACAACGGATTTATGAATGCTGAATAAGAATAAAGCTTTTTCAAATGTGAATTCGTTGAAATAATATTTTATTTAATAGTATAATATATAAGAGACAAACATTCCAACAGTTAGTTGATGTTTCTATACACCAATATTCGGAGAGCCCTCATAACCATCAACCAATATGCTTATATAGTCCCAACGGACTCACAGTAGGTTTACTGGTTTCGATATTTGTGTTTATCTTTGTTCATGTCGTATATCCTCAGAACTAAGAATATTCCGGATGAAAAGTGATCAGATATATAATACTTTTTTGTATGATCTATCTCTACCTAAAGGGTTTTTCAATCGCTACGCTACAAAAGTAGACCGATAGGGACAGAAAGCGATGCCATATTTTTACCGCTATTTTGACATTTATCTTCAGTAAGGTTTGATATATCATCATGGCTGAAATACGATCGAACAATGAATCGAAATTATTAAAATTTACTATCGAAATTCGGAGTTCAGTGGCCTCAACTTTAAGAGCGCTACGTCCTACATAGCGACGTGGCTCATTTCTGGCTGAATGACTTCGTCAATAAGCAATATATTCGTTATTCCACACGTACTCCATGAGTCGCATTGCATCCCGAAAAAATTTCGCTTTGGCGAGGTTTATAGGACGGCGGCGTCATTGGTCCGTCACGTTGCTGTGACTGGGTATCGCTACCGCTCAATGATAACCGAATATTTTTGGCTCGAATTGGATGATATGGACATGGACAATATGTGGTTCCAACTGGACGGCGCCACAAGCCACGCAGCGGATGTCACAATCGATTTATTGAAAACCAAGGTTTGTGAACATGCTTGAAAACCGTCGAAAATTGGGTTCAGCGTCTGGACTTCTGCAAGCTTGCCCGTGGTGGACAGGCAAAAGAAACCGAGTTCCATACATAATGGCATCGAATGTACTTTTATTGAATAAAGTATTTCATTGATCTTTTTTATTTTATTTTAAAAATCTGTAGCGGTCTTATTAAAATATAAATATATGAATATGTCCGGAGAATATGTCATTTGTCTCTCTCTTTAAATCATGGCACCGTGGCCTCGTATTCATTGGACGTTATTAGAAAATTCATAGAGAGGTACTCTCACCAATTTTGTATTCGTGTGTTAAAAAAAAAAACTATCCAAACCAGGCGATAAACTCTGTTATAGAATTCTTTCAGAACAAATATCCGGTTAAATAATTAATAAAAACTTAAAAATTAATTCTCCTACATCAACGCTATTTTCAATAGCATTCACATCCCACTCAAACAAAAACAGTTTACACCAATAATTTACGTTATGCATCTCCT
The DNA here is from genome assembly GCF_028554725.1 of Zeugodacus cucurbitae. Lineage (NCBI taxonomy): Eukaryota > Metazoa > Arthropoda > Insecta > Diptera > Tephritidae > Zeugodacus > Zeugodacus cucurbitae. Next base: position 57,389,692 of record NC_071671.1, read on the forward strand.
TGCATAATTCACAATACACTATATTAATTATGATAGAAGTAATAAACGGTTTTCGAGATATACAAATTACCCTTTGGGGCATTTAATTGCGTCAAGGTTAGGTGTGACCATTGCCATTTGAAACGAGCATATCGCAACAAGACGCTATAGTGCTTCATTTAGATTTGCAATAAGTTTTATCTCCTGCTATTTTTTTAATTTGCAACACATCATTTAGTTGTTCCAACACACAAATCTGATGACCGCTGTGTGTTAATGAAATGCTATAAAAGCGATTGAAACTAGTAATGTTATGATTTTTATGACCGCAAGCTTAATTGCGCGGATAGTACATATTTACATATGTGTATTGATCATATCTTGCGAAAAATATGTTTCCACATATCATATATATATGTACATATTTACATAAATTCATGAGATGATCGCACCAGTTTTGACATAGAATATATTAAAAATATAAAAATAATAAAAAAAGTGTAATGAGAACAAATCATGTTGAGATTTTTACTTGTAATATTTTTCTGAAATCACAAAATAGAAAATTTATGATTTCTATATATAAATTTATGATATATGAAATATTGCTTAAATAAACTCTGTCTAATCATATCTTAGTACTAAGGAGTACGAAATAAAGACGGATCTATAATAACTGTTAACATATTTAGGAAGGTTTTTTAAGGTATAAAAGCTCATTTTATGGGTCTGTGAATCTTTGAGCCATTTTTCCAGCACAACTGCCTTTATCTTGCCAGTAAAGCATCGAAAGTTAGTTTACACCTCGTCAATCTTAACTTGCTTCAACAAAAGGTAACCTAACTAAGTCAGATTAAATGACTTGTGGTGGTCAAGAGATGAACCTTTTGCTTAATTTGATTCTGTCAATAACAAAGTTTTCAGTTGTTGTACCATCCTGCTGGAATCATCATTTAATTCTTCGACAATTGAGTTGTGAGACATTCACCTATCGAGTTCACAATTGACGTTATTTGACTAACTCCAACATTCTTAAAAGCAGTAATTGTTTCATCGCTGACGCAGACATTATTGTTGAAACACGGCGTTAGTTCTTGTAACTCTAGCCGGTATCGCTGGTATCCGAATCATATTATTACAAAATTATAGCATTATTAGTTACATTTTTCTCATATACGATCTAAATATAAACCGCCAAAGCGTAGAACTAAATTTTCAAAGACTTCTCGCTTAATATCGACAAAGTGATAAAGTAGTTTTTTGGACTGCTTCGTTTAGAGGTTAGTGTCTTCTACAAGGAGCAATTACAGTTGAACTTCTCTCGAACTCAAAACACCTTAATCTTCAAAAAAAACTTCGTGCTAGAGAGACTTCGAGTTGTGGTTAGGTAATTTCTATAAATTTTACTTCTATTGCCAATTCAACTGCATTTCAATTAAATTTTACAATGAAAATAACTTTCTAGTAACTTTTTTTTAGAAATATTGTTAAGGCTCAACCCACACTGGATTAGTTAAAAACGCCTTTGACTAATAAGACACAAAAACGTATTTTGCTCTAACCCACACCACGCGAACATGCATTTTTGTCTCGTCTTGTACGGTATGGGTTGTCCCATATGATGGATGCTATGGGATATTGTCGTATCAGATGAGAAAATACCTATTGCCTAAACCGGTAACAGTCGAGTATTTCCTACAAATAATGGCTTTATCATTGTTCTGCGAATATTTCGATCGCTGCTTTTTGTTGTGATTTCGTGAATCCAACGGAGTAAAATTATCAATTTATGAATGATAATTTAAGATTTTATCTCAATCGATTAGCTTTTCTTGTAGTTTGGAATGTGATAAGTCCAATCCAGCAGCTAATGAAACGCAGATTTCAACGAGTTCTACATGGAACTCACATTTGATAACATCGATGTTATTTCCTCTAAAGTAAGAATGTAAAAATATATAATGAGAATCGAAATATAGATGATGACAGTTTCATCACGTTACTTTTTTTGGCGAATATTTCACATATACTCGTATTGGATCGTGACGTCATCAACGCAAGAAGGAAAGGCTTTGTTTACAATTACCAGGGAAGTTTGATAATACGATTCGTTTATGACGTGGTCTTGTCTTTATCATTCTTTTTTAAAAAACACAGCTTTCCTTAACAGAAGTTACAGATCATTTATTGCTATGCATGATGCTCAATAGTAAAGCTTTTAGGGGAACTTCTTCAAACACTCTAGGTATAAACATATGCACATAAAAAAGTACCAATAAATTTGCTAAAAATAAAGTATTTATAATTTATTGGATACAATTTCCAAATCTTTTTCAATACATCATCGCAAACAAGTTTGTTTAAACGTAAATAATTACAAGCAATTTATAGTACACCATTATACTTACAAACTGATTGAATATACTTTCAATTACACTCAATCACTAATCTAAACGCATTAAATCTCGCATGCAATCAATTAAATACAATTGCAAATCCAACACAATTCATCAACATTTGTCTGAGGCCTAATGGCAGTCAATCCATCAGCGAAATGCATACGAGTCATATATGTATTTAGATACAAGTGCAATGTCATTGCGAAGATGATATCACCCTCACTTTCATTCATGACATCTACGAGTAAATATGTTTATAAATATTGCAGTTTGTGCAAACTAATTTGGTTGATTATTGACTGACTGGACTGGCTGTCAAAAGCGAAAGTATATCCGGTAGCTATAAATATATGTTTGTTCACGAATATTATTGTTATTATTTGCTAATTGTTATAAAGAAATTGGCACGAGCCCCATAAAGCGCATTACATCAGAAGTTAAGTAATAGCTTTGTATAACTTTTTAATTTTTTGTTTTTTTGCATTCTAATTGCTTTTTATACAATTTCACTTGTCACACAATTGCCCGTTGCATCACAAACACCCACATTGAATAGCTGAGGCTACATTGTGCGGCTTAAATCATGCCATGAGACATATTGTACAGATGTACAAGCATAAATTTCTATTATGTCGGCACTTGTGTATTCATGCTCCATTGATTGTTATTATGAGTGACTGTGACTTTGACCATGAGTGCGAGCTCGAGTACATTATTGCTTGCCGCAATTTGTGGCATAATGAATGTGCGGCTGGATTTGTCGTTTTAATAGCGCTGGCGTCGACGACACTTATTTCTATGACAAAATGTGGCAGTTCTAATTAATTTGCATGTTGTTTATTTACAAAAACAAAGAGTGTGAAAAAAAACACAAAAGCAAAACAAACTATAGGCTAACCTCAAATAAACACTTGTGAAAAAAAGTAAAAAATAAGTGTTTAGTGAAAAAGAAGAAAAAACAGATGTGCGAAAAACAAACAAAAGCCAGTCGCTTAAATCACATAATTTATGCCAGTTTATGTTTGCTCAACCAAATCTCTCTGTGTGCGGACAGTTAACTATTTACGCGCCGCATTTAAAGTTCAAGTTCATGTAATGTCATTCGAAGAGCAAATAAACCGGCAAATGAGTATGTATTTGCACTGGCAGTAATTCACATAAGCTTTCGTAGTCATTACATACTCATTACATCATTGGAAGCACAAAAGAAATGCCGTGAGCAGTATAAATATGTATGTTAGATACCTTACATAGGTATGTCATGTATCACAGACATAAAATCCGATTTTTGTGAGTTTACTTTAAATATCACAGAGTAAATACTTGACTGAGCTTGCATTACATTAATCATTATACAGAGGTACTTAAAAATCAATATTTATCAATATCACAATACAGCAATTTGTTTGTTCATTAAATATAAGCCAATTATATGATATATTTCTAAAGGATTACAAAGTTTAATGACGATACATGCCATGACATCAGCTTATGCGATGCCTGAGTTTCTAAATAATCATTATTGGTGTTGTTGTAGCGGCAGAAAATTAATTTTTAGTCATCTAGCCGATTTGTTTGTCTCTGTCTGGATAAAAATCTATAACCGTTCGATTACATAGATCCCAGATCTTTCGATTTTTCGACTTCAGCGAATAATCTTGAGCCGATTTGAGCATGCAACATAGAAATATTAACCGATAACATGGTTATATGTTCAGAAAGTTCGAGGAAACGGGTTCAAAAATTATTTAACCATACCAGGTAGACCTAAATCCCTTCTGGGTTTTGAGAAAATTTAAAGCGTGCTAAACTAAATATTATTGGATAACTTGAAGTCTCTACTCGAAAGCAGTCTATTGTCTGGACTGTACCTAGCACATCTTTAAAACGCTTTCCTTACTAATGAAGTTAAGAAACGTCTAAATGTTCCAAGAATTAAAACTTCAAGATCACGGTCCTATTTGAAAACGGATTTCGCTGGTTTTGGAATTAGTGTCTCAAATGAAGTATAAAAACAATCACAATTCTTCAAAAAATCTGGTATACCCAGAGTACTATGTATAAGGCACAATAGGGATTGAATTAGCTTTCAAAACATTCATTAGGATACAATTGGATAACAATTAGTAGAACAAGAATATATTTAGGGTAACTTGTAGATCGGTTAGTTGTTAAAAAGTGTGTGCTTTCAAGGATAACTTAGACCCATTCGCGATATGATATCCGAAATTTTGAAGAAATAATAAACGGTCATCTCTGAGTCCACGCCTTCATCTTGTGGACGTTTTTACGTTTTTATATAGGACACATTAAAAGTTTGTTTCGTAAGGAAGTGGAGATTGAAAATTTCTACAATATTATTGAAATCAAAGATCACATAGGAATAATGTATTTCATATGAAAATATAAACCTTATTTTCTATGTTCATAATTAAAGTATATTATCTTGAAATATACGATTACAATTATAAAGACGGCTTTCGGATATATAAAACTTAGGTTAAAGGTTTACTCAAAACCCATTGATTTATCCAGTTCTAACCTCATGTAAATTGGCAGTTCTATATTAATTGATATATTATATTATATCTAAGTTCAATATTGACAGTTTAGTCCAGACAAAAATTATAACGACACTATATGTGATATAGACATATTTACATAAATATTCTGTAAGTATATGTATGTATATAGCTATATCTAAGTTTGCTCCGCAAATATTGTACTAACAATTCACACATCATCACATCTCACGCTTATTTGCAAATTAACCGAACAATTTCCAAACAAGTAAACGCCGTGAGGCTAATTTACTGTACAGAACAAATAATTATCGTTAGTGGTGTTTTAGAAGGTATAATTTATTTATTTGTTTAAGAGCCAGTATTTGAAATATTTATAATTTATATTCAATTTTTATATTTCTGCTGCATTTAAGCTGGAAACTATAATGATAAAAAAATATATATATTTTAATATTGAACCAATTCCTAATTATATATTTGTATACTTTTATACACTTAAATTATGTACTTTCCTCACATATTTACTTAGTAATTGCATTTACTCGTTAATTCGGTTCTTTTGCTACGGTAATCACAGTAGAACGCAGCATCACTAACCAGCATCCCTGATGCAGCTCTCAATCAGCTGTTACATGTCAAAATGAATTGTGCGCGCAGTCCTTAAATCTAGAAGCGAAGTTAAAAGTTAATAATTATAGTGTTTAGTGTGAAATATTAGTAAAGAATAGTGTAAAATAAGTAAAGCATCAGCACGATGCAAGTAAATAATAAGAGTACTATTATGTTCATAGTGAATTGTGTAGGGCAAACGCAGTGGAGAAATCGGCCGGTCGGTTGGAGCTAATAAGGTTAGTAAATAGTTTTTAGGGCTTAATTTGTTTATTTAAAATGTGTTTTGATGTATTTTAATGAACACTTTGTTAATTCAAATAATGAAATATGAAGAAAACGTAATTTTATGTTCAATAAGATGTTCAGAGCACTTACTAACTAAACTTGTTGAAATATGTTCTGCACGGGTCATTTACGTTGCCGCTTGTGAGTGGGTAGTTCAGTTTGCGGGTTATTTAGTTCTTTTAGGAACAAGTAAAAGTTTTTGTTAATGTTGGTTGTGTTATATAGATTTTAAATAGGTCAACTATGAACTGCTGCTCGTTTCATAGCAAATATTGTCTTAAATCTCTTATTTAACTTGAGCTATAAATATACACGTATTTTCAATAATATATGTATTATTGCTATCATTTATCTGCACAAATTTACAAATGTCTAGTGAACACACACTACTTTTTGTTGTTATGCAGTGCAATGATTTAGCTACAATATCACGGAGAATCCCTGCTGTGTCCGTGTGGCGACAACAATAGTCGCATGAAAAGCCATTAACATAAAGTAACACAATCATATGTATATATATATGCGTATATATTTATGCGACAACTTACCAGAGTTAAAGAATTATGCAAATAACTTGCTAAATGTAAACCTCGGTCGGAAGCTGTTAGCACCTCGGTTTTATTTTTAGTCTTCTTGTTTGCATGGGTGTTATTTTTTTGCGTAAATGTGCATTCGTACATATGTATGTATATGTATGTATGTACAGTACGTGGGTATTTTTTAGTAAATTTTGCAAAGAAAATATCACAGTTGAAATATTTGCAAATGCAAATCGGCAAAGTGAATTCCTATGCAAAATTTTAAACAATCTGAATTGAAATGTAGGTCAATTATTTCTGCATATAGGAATATGTGTTGTAAAGTTGATGCGTTAAAACATGTTGCTTAAAAAATTTATAAGAAATATTGTACCATATTTGAAGAAAATTTTCTGAAAATTAATTTTTTTTAACAGTTAAAATTAGTTAGCTCAACTTTTTGCGTACAATATAACTTTTAACCAAAATTGCCAAATAATTAATTTTACTAGTTCTATAATTTATATTTTCCATTTAATAGTGAAGCCTTAGAGCAAATCTCAAATATTGTGCTTGCTTAATTATTCAGAGTCATTGTATATGTATACCTCATCAAATAGAATTCCTAGTTGAAAAATACTTTCGATTGCATACCTATATAAACTAATTCTAATGTGTATACATACATACATATGGATGTTATATTCAGTTTTATACCGCATAGAAATCAATTAGTACAATGATTTATTGGATTGAGAGCTGTCGGGTATACATATGTACATACATTTTATATTCAAACGGTTACATCACTACTAAACACATTATTGATGACACAAGTGCAGAAATTGTAAATAACATACAAAGAAGGGTGATCAGATAGCAAAAATTATAACAAATAGATCAAAAATTATATATATAAATTAGACTGTAATAAATAATAAATTTATGTTGTACGGTTGTTTTTTGCTAAAATGAACTCTGACCTAGGATTATACGCCTTATTATCCCCAATCAGAACCAAAATTAATATATGTATAAATCCTCTAGTAACAACATATGGTTAAAAACTTTTGATTTTTTCGCGTAAAATCATATTTCTAGGGCTGACGTTGGCGAAATATAAAAATTGTCTACACATTTTTGGGAACATCCTATTATACATATGTATATGTATATGTATAATATAATAAATATTTATAGTGTCTGTTATAAGTACGCTTTCTGGATAATATATTTTCTATATACCAGCTTTATAATAAATCAACTGAAGTGTTACGCTTACTTTATAGCTGCCTCATAAATAGAATGTCTTGTCGGCAAGCCTTTTAGCAATTTCTTGACATTTGACACTTTTATTGCAATTTTATAATGCTTGCTAGTGCTCATCATGACAATCAGCAGCTCGATCACCATTATGCTCTGTTACTATGAATTGTGTTCAAAAAATAACGGTAATTTTAGTTTTGAAAAAAAAATGTTAAAAATTAAAAAAAAAATATATATATATTTTGTCTAAATTAATATTGTCGCCTTTAAAATGGTCCATACTCGATAGTATTCACATATGCTAGCGCTTCTTCCAATAGTCGAAATACTTCTGAAACTCAATTTTAAACATAGACTTTGGCTCTTTCATCAATTTCATCTGAGCTTACTAATGACAGCCCTTTAAGTTTCTCTTTATTTTTGGAAATAAGAAAAAAAATCACAAGGGGACAATTTCGAACACATACATGTATATCAAAAACATTCTTAATTATACTGTTGACCGTTAAATTATGCCGCACTGAACTTGATTTCACAGTATCCCTATAGATGCATTAATTTTTTTACTTGGAATAATTTGCTGTGTAATTTTGTCAAGTGCTATTTGAAATACAAAAACACATTTATTGTTTACATACATAATGAAATTGTTGACATTTCGCCACTTCTATTTTTAATGAAATCGCCTTCTGTTATTAATTAACACATAATTAGAAAAAAATGTGTCTAAAAATAGTGCGTGACATTTGTTTCGCCGGCTAAATACACTACAGTTATAAATTTCACTACGAAAATATCAAGTACAATTTGCTATTTTGCTGCGAATAAGCTTAATCATATTGTCATTTGACAGTGTACGCTGTAATTGTTTCAAAATGAGCGCAAAAATACGCAGAACTATATTCTAGTTAAGTAGAATTAGCAATTACGAATTCAAATTATTTTTGCTATTCAAGTGTAATTCAAATAATTTGAAGAATTTCATTTCATTATGAGTTAAGTACTTTGAAGAAGAATCCGCTACTGATGAAGGTGAACACGAATATTTTTAGGTAGACAGCATATATTATGGTACAACATATTTTTAAAATAGGGTTGCCACGTTTTTAAAAAATGCATTAATATTAATAGTTAAAAAATTTTAATTGTAGAAAATCCTTGTTTAGGTAATATTTTAACATTTTTGTTTAGCGCACTTCTTTGTTCTTTTTTTAAGAATTAACTGTCAATTTTCTGAAAATGTAGCAATATGGTAACCCTTTAAGTCCATTTCTGCCATAAAAATATTCCATTAGAAAGTTGGTTGTCATTATAACTTCAAATTAGTGGAGAAGTTACAACAAGTGGCTACTAGAGCTTCAGCCTCAACTATTCTATATAATTATATTTCAATGTTAGAGTGTCAACGACCGAAAAATAATTCTAAAATTAAAGTACAATTCAGCGATAATCTATTTGATTTTGTGTTTTGGAAACACATATATTTATAGAATTTGACCATGACAATGACATCTGAAATCTATTACATCGCTCATCATAAAAACACACTAAGCTGTAAACTAAAATTTGTTGTCGAGCAAAAAATAGCTATGACATTTTAATTATACACAAATGAAAATGAAAGCTAAAACCAAAAAAAAAAAATAAAAAAAAAAAAAAATACACAAAAATAAGCGGGCACTACGCCAAGTTGACAGGCGGTCAACCAGCAAAACTGACAGCTCTGTTACTGCTACAGCAATTTGCATTACATATGGCAGATGACATTAGTTGCCACAACGTAAATTAAAAGTGTCAAATTCTTTTGCTATTTTCAACGGCTCTGCTGCCAATTATAAAAAGAAGAATTTGAATTAGAAACTATTTATTTACTCGTTTACTCGCGCAAATTTGCTGAAAATGAAAACGAATTTGAAGATTTTGTTTTGGGAATTTCACTTGTGAATTTGGCAGCCAAACACCAATACAAAGTGCCATTGACTCAGTGACTGTAATAAATGTGGGAACGCGAGTGCGAATGATGGCTGTTTGGCAGCTTCAGCAGCAGTCATTGTATGGTTTGTTACATGACATAATTTTGTTTATGTTGTCATTGGTGTCAGTTTAATGACAGTTTTATTATTTTTATTATAATTGTTATTTCAGTTAAATTAATGTCGGAGCAGATAAAAATATGTTTTTTTCGGGTTTATTTGTAAATTTTAATTTATAATTAATTTGCTGTTTACATTCTTCTCTCTTGTTGGCAGTTCGTTTTCGATCTCGTTGAATATGTAAATCAATTGTCAGTGCTTCTACTTTTTTGTGACAAAAAGCTTTAACTTTATTAGTTTCGGTGCGATTATCTAAATAATGGTAAAACATTATTTAAAAAAAAATAGGTATAGAAAAAAGAAATCTATTACTTTTCCAAGTTGCTAATCTATTATTTTACGAAAATTACGACGAATTCTACACCACCAAAATCATTCAACATACATAGTTAGAAACGGGTGGTAATAACTTGGTGCTAGGTTCAAACTATAAGATAGCTGTTTAGGAAAAACCCAGTCAAACTTTCCGAGCTTTTGGCGAGTCAGTTTCGATGGGTGAGGCCTAACGTTGACCTGATGGAACATAATTCATATTTTATTGAGCAAACCTAGTCACTTCCGCTATCGCTTTCTGCAGACAGTCCCAATTGTTAACAGTACAGGTCCGAAGTTAGTGGCGAGGATCAGCTCATAGTCCTTGACAATCCTACCAAACACATATCAAAACCTCAATTCTGGGTTGACTACCGTTTGAGTCTGCTCACCGCGATTCGACCAGGACTTCAAAATCCACTTCAGAAATGAATCGATTATGTTAAGATTCAGCTGGACTAGCAGACTCGCATATGGTAATTCGATTCAAGAGGTTTTTTGCGATAACGCGTGGAGCGACCATACATGAGCTTTATTTTGTATCCAGCCTTATTTAAATGGTTCCAAACAATACTGAATCAAGCAATCACTGTGTGTGAGATTTTTTTAGTACGAAAGTGTTCCGGCTCGAAATTGTATGCCTTCCTAATTGTCTCCGGATTCAACGTACTCTCCTGATCCTGACGACCCGATTCGGGTTTTTTTCTTTTCTCAGACTTTCAGAGAATAATTCCATGAGATAACTTTAGAGATAATTGAGAGGAAATCGCTGAAAATGTCACTTACAAAACACGGGAAATATGGAAGATCCCCAAAACTTGTGGTTGATCTTGGTTGGGCCGCAAACGGCAACCATAGCGTATACAAAAATTCCAGCTTGTCTAATATTACAGTGCGTAATTCCGTTCACTCTTCACCAAAGAATAACAGTCTCTGCCTCAAAATACCAAAATATTAAATTCAATTTCTCGTATCGATTAAAAATTTTATGGCTCAAAATTAGAATATTGATTTTTTATAGCATTTTAAATTGCTCGTATATTTTCAAAATTGCATACAAAAACAATAAAAAAGTAAAAAAAACTCGCCACCCAGATTGTTTGCTGTGCCACCAGTCGCAGCTTCGCTCCGTAGCCGTGCCTTCGTTATCACGCTCGGCGGTTGCCAGCCAGGCAGCTTATTAATATGCAAATTTGTGCACATTTCAATTGACATACTCGTAGTTATTATGACTTTTTTGTTTTTACATTTTCACACTTCTAAGCAATCGTAAAATATGCACATTCCGCGACAGCGCTGATAATTCTGCGCATTCGCACAGCAACAACAACTTTTCCAGTGCACGAAATAAAATTCAAATCGTCTGCGATCTATTGACAATGCGAATGTCACACGTCAACTCTGCTCCGGGTAGAGGAAGGCATTTGAACTAGTTAAACACGTATGCAGGCTTGATTTTATTAGTTTAACTACGAGTTAGCAAACCGGTCGGGAAATTTAATTGTACGTTCAAAAGTTATGATCCCCTACAGCTCATAAGCATACTGGCTACTGCTCCGAAACTTACATACATACATATGTATTTGCTGGCCATTTTTATCAGCGTCACTCCGTTGATCACTGATAGGTAGTCAACCCATTTGTGTTCGCTGAATTGCCTGTCTGTTCATTTGTCTGCTGGCGTTAAGCGTCGTGTGCCTATAATAAAATTAAATTAGCGCTCTAGGTTACAATAAAAAACAGAATGTGCCAAAAATGAGAAAGTGAGTACAATTGTCGCCCACACAACTGATGACAGAGATAAGCAGAAGCGTTATACCGACTGTACAAAAAAAAAAAGAAGGACAGACATGTACCTATAAAGCAGAAAAGTGGAGCACGTCCAATGTAGTACTTTTAATGACAATTACAGATGTCATATGAACAAAAGAATTCTTGCGCAGTTTTTGGCGAAAGTCCATATTTGTCGTTTGTTGTATATTATTTCATTATTTTTGTTGTTTTATTGCCTTAGCAAGGTTTCTCTGCTGACATTGTTTAAATTGTTGTTGGCCAACATAAACATAAACAAAATTTAATTGTTCATTTGTTGAAGATCATTATTTTATTACGGTATTTATTTAACTTTTCAAATTTTATAAATATTTATGTATGACTTTTATGCTGAGAATCACTAATGACTAGATGAACTTTTATAGCTGCTAAAACAACTAGAATCCTGTATGAAGTAAATACTTGAAATTGTACATATCATCATCATCAATTGGCTTTACAGCTCTCTGTGAGCTTTGGCCTGCTGAACAATACCAGACCAGTTTTCTATTCGGAGCTTCTTCAGATCTTCGTTTAATTCATCCTTCCATCTTGTTATTGGTCTTCCTATTGCTCTGCCGATGTATGCTTTACGTTCAATACCTTCTTTTGGGCTCTTAAATCATTCATTCTTGTAATATGTCCTAGCCATCTTTTTCGTTGCGTTTTGATAAATCGCATCACTTTTCGCCGTGAATTAGCGGTCAAGTTCGCTATTCTATCTTATCCTCCATTCGTCAGGTCCGATTCTGACTGCATCCAAAATTTTTCGGAGATTTTTTCTTTCAAAAATCATCAATTTTGTTTTGTCCTTTTCGCTTATTGTCCATGTTTCAGCTCTGTATCACAATACTGGTCCTACAAGGTTAGTTTGCATGGTCTGTTGATTAGTTTGGACTTAAAGGGTTTATATATGTATGTATGTGATTGGCGTTGCAACCGTTTAGCCGGTTATAGCCGAATCGACGATAGTGCGCCACCTGTCTCTCTTCTTCGCAGTTCGGCGCCAGTTGGAGATCCCAAGTGTAACCAGGTCGCTCTCCACCTGGTCCCTCCAACGGAGTGGAGGCCTTCCCCTTCCTCGGCTTCCTCCGGCGGGTACTGCATCGAACACTTTCAGGGCTGGAGTGTTTTCGTCCATTCGGACAACATGACCTAGCCAGCGTAGCCGCTGTCTTTTTATTCGCTGAACCATGTCAATGTCGTCGTATAACTCGTACAGCTCATCGTTCCATCGTCTGCGGTATTCGCCGTTGCCAATGTTCTGAGGACCATAAATCTTGCGCAAAATTTTCCTCTCGAAAACTCCTAGTGTCGTCTCATCTGATGTTGACATCGTCCAAGCTTCTGCACCGTAAAGCAGGACGGGAATGATAGGCGACTTGTAGAGCTTGATTTTGGTTCGTCGAGAGAGGACTTTACTGTTCAATTGCCTACTCAGTCCAAAGTAGCACCTGTTGGCAAGAGTTATTCTGCGCTGGATTTCGAGGCTGACATTGTTCGTGTTGTTGATGCTGGTTCCCAGGTATACGAAATTATCTACGACCTCGAAGTTATGACTGTCAACAGTGACGTGGGAGCCAAGACGCGAATGCGCCGACTGTTTGTTTGATGATAGGAGATATTTCGTCTTGTCCTCATTCACCTCCAGACCCATTCGCTTCGCCTCCTTATCCATGCGGGAAAAAGCAGAACAAACGGCGCGGTTGTTGCTTCCGATGATATCAATATCATCGGCGTACGCCAGGAGCTGTACACTCTTGTAGAAGATTGTACCTTCTCGGTTTAGCTCTGCAGCTCTTATAATTTTTTCCAGCATCAGGTTAAAGAAGTCGCACGATAGTGAGTCACCTTGTCTGAAACCTCGTTTGGTATCGAACGGCTCGGAGAGGTCCTTCCCAATCATGACGGAGCTTTTGGTGTTGCTCAACGTCAATTTACACAGCCGTATTAGTTTTGCGGGGATACCAAATTCAGACATCGCGGCGTAAAGGCAACTCCTTTTCGTGCTGTCGAAAGCAGCTTTAAAATCGACAAAAAGGTGGTGTGTGTCGATCCTCTTTTCTCGGGTCTTTTCCAAGATTTGGCGCATGGTGAATATCTGGTCAGTTGTCGACTTTCCAGGTCTAAAGCCACACTGATAAGGTCCAATCAGTTTGTTGACGGTGGGCTTTAGTCTTTCACACAATACGCTCGATAGAACCTTGTATGCGATATTTAGGAGGCTGATCCCACGGTAATTGGCGCAGATTGTGGGATCTCCCTTTTTATGGATTGGGCAGAGCACACTGAGATTCCAATCGTCAGGCATGCTTTCTTCCGACCATATTCTGCAAAGAAGCTGATGCATGCACCTTATCAGTTCTTCGCCGCCGTATTTGAATAGTTCTGCCGGTAATCTATCGGCCCCCGCTGCTTTGTTGTTCTTCAAGCGGGTAATTGCTATTCGAATTTCTTCATGGTCGGTTAATGGAACATCTGTTCCATCGTCATCGATTGGGGGATCGGGTTCGCCATCTCCTGTTGTTGTACTCTCACTGCCATTCAGCAGGTCGGAGAAGTGTTCCCTCCATAATCCCAGTATGCCCTGGACATCGGTTACCAGATTACCACCTTGGTCTCTACATGAGGATGCTCCGGTCTTGAAACCTTCGTTAAGTCGCTTCATTTTTTCATAAAATTTTCGAGCATTCCCTCTGTCTGCCAGCTTCTCAAGCTCTTCGTACTCACGCATTTCGGCCTCTTTCTTTTTTTGTCTGCAAATGCGTCTCGCTTCCCTCTTCAGCTCTCGGTATCTATCCCATCCCGCACGTGTTGTGGTCGTTTGCAATGTTGCGAGGTAGGCAGTCTGTTTTCTCTCCGCTGCGAGACGGCACTCCTCATCGTACCAGCTTGTTTTTTGTCGTTGCCGAAAACCAATTGTTTCGGCTGCAGCGGTACGCAGTGAGTTTGAGATGCCGTTCCACAGTTCCCTTATACCGAGATGCTGATGAGTGCTCTCAGAGAGCAGGAGTGCAAGTCGAGTAGAGTATTTCGTGGCTGTCTGTTGCGATTGCAGCTTTTCGACGTCGAACCTTCCTTGTGTTTGTTGACGGGCATTCTTTGCTGCACAGAGGCGGGTGCGTATCTTCGCTGCGACCAGATAATGGTCCGAGTCTATATTTGGTCCTCGCAGCGTACGCACGTCTAAAACACAGGAGACATGTCTTCCGTCTATCACAACGTGATCGATTTGGTTCCGCGTGTTTCGATCAGGAGACAGCCAAGTAGCTTGATGTATTTTCTTATGCTGGAATCTGGTACTACAGACGACCATATTTCGGGCCCCAGCGAAGTCGATCAGCCTCAGGCCGTTTGGCGATGTTTCGTCATGGAGGCTGAATTTTCCGACTGTTGTGCCAAAGACACCTTCTTTACCCACCCTGGCGTTAAAATCACCAAGCACGACTTTTACATCGTGGCGGGGGCAGCGCTCATAGGTGCGTTCTAGGCGCTCATAGAAAGCATCTTTGGTCACATCGTCCTTCTCTTCCGTTGGGGCGTGGGCGCAAATCAGCGATATGTTGAAGAACCTCGCTTTGATGCGGATTGTGGCTAGACGTTCATCCACCGGGGTGAATGCCAGGACTCTGCGACGGAGTCTCTCTCCCACCACAAATCGAACACCAAATTTGCGCTCCTTTATATGGCCGCTGTAGTAGATGTCACAAGGACCCACCTTCTTCCGTCCTTGTCCCGTCCATCGCACTTCTTGGATGGCGGTGATGTCAGCCTTAAGTCGTATGAGGACATCAACCAGCTGGGCAGAGGCACCTTCCCAATTAAGGGTCCGGACATTCCAGGTGCATGCCCTTATATCATTATCCTTAAAACGTTTGCAGGGGTCGTCATCAAAAGGGGGGTGTCTCATCCGAGGCTTTCGTAGATTTTTCATTGGGGGTGTTTTTATGTGGTGGGTCCCAAATCCTACGCACAACCGCATAAGCGGGCTTCGCCTTCTCACTTTAGCTCGCCTTCAAACGGATGTCTGTTGGCTACCCAGAGGATACTTGGTCTAAAACCGGAAGTCGTGAGCTGCTTGAACCATGTGGAGAAGAATCGTTTCTGGCCACTCCCAAGTGAGTGACAATCAAAAACTTTCCTCACTTGCGTGAACTTCTACACATGATCCCATCCTCCATCGGTCAAGTTCGCTATTCTATCTTATCCTCCATTCGTCAGGTCCGATTCTGACTGCATCCAAAATTTTTCGGAGATTTTTTCTTTCAAAAATCATCAATTTTGTTTTGTCCTTTTCGCTTATTGTCCATGTTTCAGCTCTGTATCACAATACTGGTCCTACAAGGTTAGTTTGCATGGTCTGTTGATTAGTTTGGACTTAAAGGGTTTATATATACTTAAATCAAAAATGTTGTCTTAGTGGCATTGGACAGCTATTAGGATCAGTAGGAGATCGTTAGGGGTTTAGCGGTAGTTCATGGTTGTCAAATGTGAATTAGTTATCTGTTAAGGGAGAGTCTATTTTTTCGCTGAACAGTTATGTAACATAAAGTCTTTATTTTTGACCCAGTTAGGTCGTAATATCTGTCAAGACAATGAGTGGGTGACTGGTATTTAGGGTATTTAGAAGAACCACAATCTGGTATTGGGTGAGCGGTGGCTTTAAGTGAGTATTGTGACCCCGATTTTCGCTGGATAATTCAAATTAAATCCATAAGTGTTGTTGAACATAAGAAATCGGTTTAGAGGTCATATAAATCACAAAACAAATAGTGCATATCTTATACAAAATTATTTTTTATTCTTCCTCTTCGTTTAATATGGCTACGACAGATTAACTTCTTTTTCCAAATCTCATAAAAAACTACAAACTGCGATTAATAGTTATTAAGGATGATAAAGTATCCAAGCTCTTGAGCATGATTGATAAAGAAAGATCGTGCTAAAAATAATTGTGTATTTCTTGCTATGTTTTTATGTACAAAACTCAGATCCGAAGCCAATGCATCAAAAACCATTGCCCAAAAAATACCGTTATTTATATAACGAATAGAAACAATATTTCAAAATTTAGGTTTTTTACTGAAACTTACAAGAAAGATTGCACATTTTTCTACACTTTTTTCATTAACATTTCGCTTTATCAAGTTTTTTTCATAACCACAGAACTCTTCATTTATTTACCACAAAATACAAAGCTGAACACACACAGCGTCAACTATTGTCATTATTTCTATCCAGTATCGGTGAACTATGTATTCCGCTATCCTCATTTTAGCATAAATATTCTTTAAAAGTTTTGTTTGTCATTAAACGCTCCTCGCTGACCATCGGGCGTGAATTGATTTGATTTCATTGATTTTGATACATTCGCAAAGCTCTTCTTCTCGCTGTTTTTTTAATGTTTTTGTTTACATAAATTGTTTTGGTGTTTTGACAATGAAGAAGACATTTCTTTTAGACGCATATATTGTGCGTATGCTTCAGTGAATTTTTATTATAAATTTCATTGGACAACATTTGCATTTGAATGATCAGTTGAGCGTGTTGAACGGCACGTCTGTCGACTTTCAGATACTATACATACCGTATATGCGGTAAACTGGATAGATAATGAGACCAATAGGAATCAGAGTTACTTTGGGTGTATATCTTAAGCATACCATTTATTTTGGTAGTAGCTGGACTTCAATCTGGTGAGAACAGAGTTCCCGATCATGGGATCAGTCAACTTTTACTCTGAGAACAAGGAACAATCGAGCTAATCAAAGATGAGTTAATTTTTACTCTGAGAAAATGTTTCTTCATTGGATTCATTGAACCATTGCAATAATCTTTATCTATCCAGCAACTTCCCGATGCACAGTCATCCAATATTTTTCGTTCGATTTCGTCTATAGCCGAATCACAATAATCATCGCTCTTATTATTTTATTCTTATTCTTCTTCTTCTTATTTTTTCGTTCATCGTGTTTAGCATCGTCTTCACTTTTCTTGTGGAAAATTTTTGCAAATCTTTCAATCAAAAATATTCTGAACACATGACTGTCTATATACATATATTATATGTATATGTGTCTATTACTATTCACTGAAAAGCACTTAGTCATAGTGTATTTTCATTTTCCCTCGAAAATTCAAAACAAATTTTGCATTTTTATTTTAATGTCTATGTGAAAAACCACAATCATTTTTGCAAAATATAAACAAGTGTCGGCTGAAGTGCCACTAAAGCAATTAAAACACGCACAGAAAAACCATAAAAGAACTCGAAAATTTCAATGTCTAAACAAGAGGCGCTATAAAGTGTCTACAAACATACATATGTATATACATCTATAGATATTGTGAACGCACTAAAATGTATAGCTCATTCATACAGTCAAACAGAGTTTTTCCAGACGTGAGATATTTTTAGTCATTTCGTATGGAAATTTTAAATTTTACCTGTGCTCTGACTTTTCTACTATTTTTATTAATATCAGAGACTACCCCAAAATAATACTGTTGTATGCCGGTGTGTAGATACTTGAGTGGAGAGTGATTTTCAACAGCTGATAACAATAGCTGAGCTGTTAAGTGCGTGAGTACACGAGCTACTCAGTGAAAAACTCTTAACAGCACACTCTCAGCAATCAACACTTAACAGTGAGAGTCATGTTAAGTCACTAGCGTACTACTAAATACCGAGCTAACATATGTGCTCTTGGTGTTTCAGACTGCTTTTTCCACTGTCAATACCTGAATGTGAGTATGCTTTGTAGAAGAGCGTGATATGCTGTTAGCCGATAACGATTCTGTACTCCTATATGTCTTGCTGTTTGTTGACTTGTTTTAGTTGAGTCATTTATAAGCGCTGTAATTCTCAAATACTTTAATACTATTCTCGTATAAGTAGTTTATATGTTGCTGTTGTTTGTTGTTCAAATCGGGAAGTGAGGATTGGGTTTGAACTTGCTAACGGTGCATGATGGCTGTTTGCCCAACAATTTTGTTACGACAATAGAACAGCCGTGGCATTATCTGATCCCGTTTTTGATACCATTTCAAAAAAAAAATATATATAAATGAGTAGTTCTTCAATTACGTGTATAGTGACTTAACTATAAAAGTATTCAATGTTAGCTGGTAGCTTTTGTGTTGTGTTCGACAATTTTATTAAATGACCGATACATACTTACTATCAAAGTGTATTCAACAAAGTGAATTAAGTATATGACATTTAATTTTTCTTTACCCACATTGATTTACATTACATTGATTTAACCCTTACATTTATTCGATAATTCAAATTTTAAAATTCAAAAGTAAACAAATTTCAAACAAAAAAAATATTTTTTTAATGAGTAACAACATTTTGCCGGATACTTTCTGCTTGTGAAATACAACTCATCGAAGCAATTTACCAATTTTTTGTGCTCCAGCTGACAAATTGCAACAAATGTTATCAATATATATTATATTGTTTAAGATTAGAAAAGATGGGTTAATGTAAACAAATACATGAATTGTTTACTATTTCATTGTCAAACAAGGGTATGCCAAATATGTACTTAGTTCACTTTGTTGAATACACTTTAATGAAATTTTATAGTAATTGTAAAGAAAGGTATAAAAATCATAAATAGGTCATTCTTTCATGACGTTACTAACTCGATTATCTATCTATCTTTGAAATACATTCCTAAAACTTATTGGAAGAAACTATCTTATCATTTATGGTTATTTGAAAAGATTGATTGAAAAATGCTGTATATAAGATAATTGAGGAAGCTAATAAAGATTTCCCCTTTCTGTAACAAGCGCATCATAGTGTTATTTATAATGTGTCAAAGATAATCCACTGAAAATTTTATAGATGTTTAGTATAATTTATTAGTAATTAAGTCGTGATTTTATCAATTCGGGGATTTCCCTAAACAAAAGAAATATCGCGGCGGTTACATGCCCCAAATCATTTTTAAAACATAATGGCAAACCCTTATCTTTATTATACGGTAAAATTTTTGGCCATAACATTAAGTACTTAACCTCACTGCCTGATGTTATCATGTAGAACATTTCTATAGACGGCTACTCTCAGTCGAATCGGAGGCATTAGAAGTGGTCGAGTTAGTGAATTTTCGAAAAATAATGGTAGAGAAAAATTGGTCGATGTCTTGATTCTTGACTGCTTTGCTTTTTTTCATTATTTTAAAGATTAATCAAATATTATGTTGCAATATAGAACATTCAATTTTGAATAAACATTCGTATATTCACTTGAGTTAGTTTTTCATGTTTTCATTTCGAATGTTCTCTTTGGCATTACACTTAATGTAATTGTACTTATTTCATCCTCACTGAATACTAAAGGTATGCTCGATTGCAACTGACCTTACTCGTTTTTCACACCAACGAGATACTATTCTACATTTCCAATTTAAATAATATAGTGTTTATGTTCTATATATGTATAAATATATAAACTGCAGACGAAATTCTTGTAACTCGCACATTAAAAAAAATAGAAAAAAAAAGAAATTCTAAAATCGCTACAATTTCATGAACTGGCTTATTAATAGACTAATTGTATTGCAAATGTGAGAAATTAAAAGAAAATGCAAGAAAATAATATTAATTATATCCGTAATCATATAGAAACAGCCATTCAAGAAGCTCAAATTCCTTGAAGATATCACTAAATGTTATACTTGTTGTTGTGCTGCTACAGACATTGTTGATTCCACTGTTGATGGACTATGTTGATTCGCAGTTTTTATTTGCTACAATTGGCCACAACAGCAAACCACAACAACGTCACCGAACTCAAGTGGCTAAACGAAAGACAAGCAACCCAAACAAGCGGGCGCTGGATGATGATGGTGTGGTGGATGGCGGATGGCGGATGGCGGATGGTGAATGCTGTTGATGGAAAGGCAATTTATATTCTTTATATGCGTTAGTTGTGGGGAAATGCGAAACAAATGTGTGAGCTTGGCCATACATATTTTCGACATGCAACGTCTGACGTCATTGATTTCACATAAACACACACACACAGTCACACTAACATTTACGTGAGGATTTACGCGTTCAACGCGATTGTTTATGCGTTATGAGTGGGCCGGCGAAAATACAGATTTTCATTTTGTTTTGCTAAAATTTGTTGTTTTTATTTTTAATATTTTTTTCGGATTTTTGCGTGCCAATTTGTTGGCTGGAAGGCATGCGGAAAGAATCTTCGAATTCTTTGCATTCTTAATCGAACAGCGGCGCGAATTAGCAAATGTATTCGAAGTGGATTCTTTTTAATTGGGGCACTTTTCTCTGCTGTTTCTAATGGCAAATATTTTTGTTGGCACCAAAATCTCAAAATCTTAAAATTTATGAAATATTTTTAATTTATTGTTATTGTTGTAAAATAATGCGTTCACCCCGCTAAATTTGTACGGCATAATAATTATAGTTTTCATTGTTTGTTTGATGCGCATAAATTGCTCATTATTAGCACATAAATTAATTCATATTTTTGTTAAACACATTTTGCTATTTTCATTGTTTTTTGTTGCTATTTTTAGTCTATTGTATCATTTGTGACAGCATATATGTATATGCCGTAATAAATTTTATAGTGATTACTTGTTTGTGTGTATATATGTGTTTATAATTGATTATCGCATTAATGACACCGTTTTAGCTTAGATTATAATATGAGCAATAAAATAATTTTAGATTAAGCACACACAGACATTCATAGCACAAAAAAATTATAATTTATAATAAAATGTCACACAACTCTATCATATTTGATATTTAATTTTTCTATTTTCCTGTTATTGTTGTGTTGAAGGGTTAGACTTGTCTACAACTTTCAAAAAATCGACACGATACATAAATAAGTAGTGATAAACAACATCCCATTATAAAAAGGATTGAATAAACTAGCCCAATTATACCCGGATTATACTTGAGATTTATAAAATTGGCTGAGAGTTAAACTAACCCCTTGAGGAGCATTGCCCTACCCCTAATATAAACAGTTTGAGATTTTTGGTTTACCTTAAGCCTTTAATAACATCCGAACAATCAGAAGTCCTACCATATCTAAAATTATTTTCGAAAAGTGAACAGTTTTTTTAGTATGTACCCAATATCTAATTTGAAAGAAACTTGACTTACAAAACTTTGTACTGGAAATTAAGGTATGAACTGTTATCAATAATTTAAAAATATCAAATCTCTATACACTAAGAAAAATTATTTTCTACCTTAGTCGGGACTATTGACCGGAACGTACCCGGATATAGACACAGGTATCAACGATTATCAAATCGAAAAAAATCCTCAAAATTATTTGATGAATGCATCCTACCTCTAGTACAACAAAAAGTATATAATATCTAATAATTTTATTGAGATATTACCCTTAATAACTGATATGTACGGTATATAGTTAAATATAGCTTCGGAAGCCTAGGAGAATATCAAGTTTGACTCCTCCATTTTTTTGTTTAATGTCTCGAAGATACTTATATTTCGTATATACAGTAAATATTTAGATTTTCGTCGTTCTTATAGTCTGATCTCATCGAAACTGTAATAGAAATGTTAAGAGCCAAAATTGATTCAAATCTGGTTAGTGGTTTATGAGAACAGGGCATTGAACAGTTCTATATGTTAGCCTTCTGTATCATCCTTTACTTTATACTTTAACCTTCTATTGCGATTATGTCATTAGGCAGTTAGACAATTTCGAACATATGTAGGTATTAAAGGCGAGGATCTCAAGCTTATTACTCGATTTCTGCCATTTCGGGTCAAAACATGAAACAGCTTCTTTGAGTTTGAGTACTTTCGTTTGCCATCAATTGCCAAATATTATTTAAAATAATTGAGTTTATTACGATAATATTTGCTGTTCTCTTGTTTCATTAATTAAATCAACATAATGAAGTTTATATTTCGGGTAATACCCGATTTGATTAATGTGTGTTCCGAAAAAAAAACATAAATTTTAAATACTTGTAAATAATAATAATGTAATAAGCTAGCTCAATAACGGAAGTAGTTCATGTTTTTTACAAGGTAATGTACTTATTAATCAATTTAAACGCTACCGTCAGTCATTCCTAAATCGTTCTATGACTACTCGTCGGCGGACTGTATTTAATAATATATATATTTTTTTAATTTTTTATTAATTGATGTATAAATCCTTAAACTTTCATTTGGCAACTCTATTCTTAGCCAAAGTAGAACATTCTCTCTAAAGCAATACTTATATCTCTTCCGTTTCATATCGTATTCATCAATATTTTTGTTCTCCATATCATAAGAGCCTTCACCTATATCGACCCTATTAAACCAATTTGGCTTCAATCAATTAATAGCCATATTCACTTATTATAAAAATTGCAAAAACATAAATCCTTTTTTATCAATTGATTTTTGTTTACCAATCGAACTTTTATGACGAAATATGTTTGTTTGGCATTCCAAATTTAAGTGACTTTCACAGTGAACTCAATTAGTGGAGAGTGAAAGAATTTTAATTGAGGACTTACGTACCGAAAAATTTGCAAATATTCGTAGTTTATGTGTATATACTTAGCATTCATGGACTGTGTAGTCGTTTTTGAAATTTTTATTTAAGCTTCTAGTCATCCTACAGATAATCCAAATTTATTAACCTGGGATTTTAAAAATGTATAATGAATTATGCTTGAAATTGATAGGCTTTGGGCTTTAAGATAAGTGTTTGAAGGTGATCTGGATAATAATGCTTGCAAACAATGATGGGATTGTTAATAGAACTGGGTAAATAATTCAGACTTTATGTTTGAGATTAGGGTTCTATACGAGAATATTATTTGTATGTTAGAAGGTTATATTAATAAATACATCTAAATGAATCTGATTTGACAACAATATTTTCAAAATCTGGACTTCTAAATCAAATATTTCAAATATGAGTATCGCAGGACATTCAGTTGATTTCAAATGAAGATAAAATGTAATTTTTATAAATATATAAATCAAATAAAAGCAGACTTATTCGTTTTATACTTTTTAGTTAGAAAAAAGCCATAAATTATAATGATGTCTTATTTTATAAAAATGTGAATTTTAGCTACATTTTGTGCATAAAAGAAAGTTCAATTGTACATATTTATCATTTATGACTTTAAACTGCATTCAATAATAGCAATAACTGCGTACCTCAGAGATATGTCAGCGTGCATTAAATATTAATATTGACAAATGATAAGTAATATTTATTTGACAAGAAAAAACCAACAAAAATTTATTTTGCGGTCAAACAAAATTCGCGAACGATATCAACGGCCAAGGCCAACCGGCATAGCTGTGTCAAAATGTAATTATTGACAACACGCTAGTACCGTTAAATTCTCACCGCTGTCAATAAAAATGAAATTTGACAAAATTGAGTTGCAATTGCAAGTGACAAGTGCATGACTTCAATTAGAAATGGAGATGGTAGAGTCAAAGAGGGAGAAATGATAATAAAATAATAATAAAAAAATATATATATTAAATAATTGAAAATAAAATTAAATAATAATAAGTAATAAAAAAAATAAAAATTGAATTATTTTAAAATTTTTATTTTCAAAATATATATAATTTTTAAAGAAAAAAAATAAAAATTAAATTTTTGAAATATTTTTTTTAATAAAAGAACATTAATTTTTAAATTTAATTTTTTTTATATAACATAATGTGTGTGTTTGGCGTTGCAACCGTTTAGCCGGTTATAGCCGAGTCGAAGATAGTGCGCCACTTCTCTCTCTCCTTCGCAGTTCCGCGCCAGTTGGAGATTCCAAGTGTAACCAGGTCGTTCTCCACCTGGTCCCTCCAACGGAGTGGAGGCCTTCCCCTTCCTCGGCTTCCTCCGGCGTTTGCTGGAGTGTTTTCGTCCTTTCGGACAACATGATCGAGCCAGCGTAGCCGCTATCTTTTTATTCGCTAAACTATGTCAATGTCGTCGTATAACTCGTACAGCTCATCGTTCCATCGTCTGCGGTATTCGCCGTTGCCAATGTTCTGAGGACCATAAATCTTGCGCAAAATTTTCCTCTCGAAAACTCCTAGTGTCGTCTCATCTGATGTTGACATCGTCCAAGCTTCTGCGCCATAAAGCAGGACGGGAATGATAAGCGACTTGTAGAGTTTGATTTTGGTTCGTCGAAAGAGGACTTTACTGTTCAATTGTCTACTCAGTCCAAAGTAGCACCTGCTGGCAAGAGATTCTACGCTGGATTTCGAGGCTGACATTGTTCGTGTTGTTGATGCTGGTCTCCAGATATACGAAACTATCTACTACTTCAAAGTTATGGCTGTCAACAGTGACATGGGAGCCAAGACGCGAGTGCGCTGACTGTTTGTTTGATGATAGGAGATATTTCCTGTATATGTACTTCCCCAAAAATTATCTATATATATTTTTTTATTTTTACACAAGTGTAAAAGTTTAAGTTTAATATTTATTTTTTATGTCTTTTGTTTGAGATCATCTTCCCATAATTTCATTGTTGTTACCGAAATTCTTGCGCAATTGAAATGCGGTGTATTGTTTTGATCCGTGACAATTAATTAAAAATAGATTTTTTTGAAAAATACAAACATACATACATATGTTTATCTCTAGTTCCCCAAAACTACTAAATTTAATTTATTAGTTTTTGTGCCCGATTCTCATGCGCCATCGACTCACTGACTCTCTTGCATGTTGTCGGTATTTTAATTAAAACCATTTTATTTACGCGTAATGTTATTTGACTTTTGCGAACCTCTGTTTTGTTTGTTATGTTTGCGGTAAATGATTTCGATTGGTTGACATTGAAATTCCAGAATTGTGGACTTTGGCAAGCGACGCTGTAATAAAAGAAGTATCACGAATATTGATGGCGTCAGTGTTGTACAAAAGTATCGAATAGTAATTGGTGTAAATTTGTTTTGTTGACATGCTTACATATAAACATATTCTAAATTTTTTCGGTAGGTAAAGGATGCTCTTTTAGAGGCATTGAAATATTATTTACTGTAAATATTGAAAATTTTATGATATTGACAATATTTTAGTGTTATTAGGTTCTTACAGCTGTCACATTTGCCATTTTGACAGCTGTCAATTACTCTAAAAAACTTTATAGCTCTGAAAGAACACCCTATTCATACTCATATTTATTTTTCACAAAATTTGCGTGCTGAAAACTATTTATCATCCATAAAACACCTGCAATTCACCACCAAAGCAAATTTTCCCGAAAATCTCCCGCAATTTTTCACAAAATCACCACAAATTTATTTATCCAGCTTTTCAATGCGTCCATATTTTCATAATTCTCAACTCCTGAAAAATATTTAAAATTTCATTTTTAAGATTTATTTATCTACTCATAATTGGCGTCAATTGTTTTTATTCGCCATCGATTTCCGCATTACGTGCTTTAACGTTTGTTTGTTATTCCATTTCATTATTTGTTGACACACACACATCGAAATTAATGTATTTATTTGCTTTTGGTACAAATTTTGCATATCTTTGAAAATAATTCAATTAAAATGTTAATTGCAACGCAACATTGTAAGCAACAATTGTTGTATTTCAATTACGAGTATATGGTACTATCCAGGCATCTGCATTTCATTAGCACTGCGTTGACGTCACAATTAATGTGGGTGGTTGTGTATCTTCTGCTCATTGTCTGATAAATTTAAATATATATTTACATAAATAAATTTTATTATGTAATGGGAAAACTCTTCCGCACTTAGTGGGCGGCCACAACAAGTTGTTGTTTTTTTATGTACAAATGTTCTAATATAATATGTATAAGTATTCGTAGGTATGACACACTACTTTTGAGATTATGAACTATATTTATTAGTTACACTCAGGTGGCCAATAACCGGGGTCCAGATTAACGTAATCTCGAAGCCAACAAAAAAATAATCCTGAGAGAGCTAAATTTGTAATCTATTTATTTATACTTGCTAGTAAAATAGTGATTGACTACTCCAATAATGTAGATCTCATTAGATTCCGTTTCCACGAAAGTCGGATCTACGTAACCGGAATGGAACCGTATTTTTATTCAGTCAGTCAATCATACTTCAGAATGATTTGTGTTATGAATTCTTCAGAAATAACAACAACATCACGTTAGAATTGATTCAAGTACAATGCTGCTTAAACCAAAACTGTCTAATCTTGCTGATACGAGTATTGATTAAGGTTTGCTTTTAAAATAGTATCCCGATATTATGGTTTAGATTTATTATTTAGGTCTTTCTTCAACTTCGAATAATTTATAAATTATCTTTATTGAATGGGTTGAGAGAATCGTGAACGATTATCTAATAAAAATATCGGAATTTTCCAAAAGATCTGATCGATTTCGTGAATAATTCAAAATTTGAACAGAATTTGAAAACGTTTTGGAAAACATTTTGGAGGAGTTTGATTATTAGTCTTCTTAGACTTCTATCGGCAGTTTCAATATTTGTTAGTAGTTCATTATTTTTAAACTTTTCTTTTTAATTTGAATTTGATTGATTAAAGTGCAACAATCATTTAATTTGAGAAATTTAGATTTCAGAAAACTTAATATTAAAATATTTCCAGGTCATATTCTAAAATTATAAGCGTTTAATTTTTTTGGAACTGAGATATTCTCACTAATATATGGACTAAAAATTTTCCAGAGAAAGTAATAAGAATTAAATATTGTTTATCCATTTTAATAAGAATTTGATTGCTGGTAGCTTTATCTTATTAGGAATATTAAAATTATTTTAAAATTAATTTCAATATACCACATCCTGCCGGCGTGAAAACAGCCACA